>NC_045755.1:11923039-11931891 GCF_008692095.1 Etheostoma spectabile | reverse complement strand
CATGTTTTCTTAACATCCTTAATGTCAAGATTCAGAATAAATTATAAATAAATTCAGCATTAACCCACAAAATCATTGAGCTAGTCAGCTGCTGAACTTCTTTTCTCCCCTTCCTGCATTCAATAAGAATGTATCTACACTTAAATAGTTCAAGTCCTCTAATTCCTTTCTTGGAAGAAAAAAATAGAAGCTACATGATTTTCATTGCTCAAACCATAAAGAGAGCTAGTCCTTGATAGGTGGATTTTTTTTGGTTTGATGTCTTTAATAGCTTTGATAATGCATTTGTATTTGTCTACGTGTGTGTATCGACTAGTGAAAGAGAGACAGGTCTCTCGGTGCTACAGTAGGAAAATGTCCAGACTTTGACCTACGCTGACAGGTTGCTGGTAGCTAACTGTCTTTCAGCTCACTTCACGAAAAAATAAAACTAAAGCAAACACGTTTTCAAACACGATTTCAGCTCTCCCTGTTGCCTAAAATATTAAGTAAAATTGGGAAATGTAGCAAGTGAACCACTTTCATTTCTGTACCCTAGTGTCTTTAAAAGCTGAGCAAAGAGGCTGTCTACTTCTGGAGTCCCAGCACTGGTAAAGGATAGATTTCAAGGGGGCTTAGCTGTGGATAATTATCATTTGAATCATCCAAGGTGGTGGTAAAAAGACCTTCGAGCCCATCGTGTATATGCCATCAGCTGAAACATACAATGTTTCTTCTTCTTCTGTAAATATAACTAGGCTACATGATTCCCTGCTGGTTCCTTATTGGTCAAAAATACAGTCAGTAAAGTGGGACTAAATTCTTACTGACCCACAGTCAGTAGGCTTATATAACACATTTTCATAACCAACATTTCACTAACTACATTCTCAAATAAGTGTACTGCCTTTTCCTTATCATAACATTCTGGTGATTAAATATTATATATTCATATATTTCTTGCTATAATATGGTATGTGGTGTATAAAAAATATACAATCATTGGCTAGTGGTGAGATACAGATATTATCATTCACATAGGTCCAATACTTTATATCCCTAGAGAGAGAACCCATGCACATACATTACTTGAATATATAATTCACCATGTAAGAACTTAGATCACCCTGAAATTCAAACATGATGAAATAAAATCTTCAACAATCCCCAAAAGAAGCTCTCCATCCAACATTCTTACGCAGACCAAACACCCACTGCTTCCCATTGTCATCAACAGATTGTCTTCCGTCTACTTTACGATCTCTCTTTCTTTTGCTTTCACTTGAGAAAATGACGTGAATTTGACCTGCAGCCTTTATGGCAGAGGGGGGTGTGGCTGTAGTTTAACTAGCTATGGACACAGCTGCAGCTTATCAGCCTGATTAGCAACCTGATAAACTAACTACTAACTAGCTACACTGAGCCAGAGACCACAGGTACATGAACACACACAAGACTTGCAAAACACAGGTATAACTAATATTATCAATTATGGCGACTTCCCATTTAGTGGTTCCAGCTCCACAGCTGAGGTTCGATGCACACCGATTTACTGGCACACCAAAATGGAAGTAAGCCATGTCTAAGGTTATAAGTTGCACATGTGCTTTTACTGCAGGATTAGTCAAAGTACTAGCTGTTAAGGGACTATTACTAGCAGGGTGGACAAAAAACACTGCTGTGTTCCAATTCCATATAACACAACTATTGTATATAGTATAACTACGTACCTATATATATATATATATATATATATATATATATATATATATAGTATGTTTTTGCTGTTGTTATATTACACTATCCAATGTCGATTAAACTGACTTTAAAATTACACTACCATTTGAATTATACTGATATTGATAATCTGTAATTAGTTTTAGAAACCATGAAGTTTAAAAGATGTGGACAGGGAAGGTCCATAGAAAAGCATATTTAGGTCTGAACGTCAGGACATCTCGACCTCTGTTCCATCAATTTCTACCATTCTTCTTTTAATCTTGTGAGTCCCCCTTATACTTTTACATACAGTAAATATCTGAACACACCAAATACTTAAAAAACTGCTCAGAATTAGTGTGTGGTATGGAATTGGGACACAGACGTTTTCGTTTACACGGTTTACTTTTTGCTTGAACATAGCGAGTAAGCAATCAGGTGTGTACGTGCTATGTAGCTCCTGCTTCTGTGTTTGTCTGTCCTGAGCCTTGATTTCAATCCACCAATGTTTTGTAAAAAAAAAACAAAACTACTAATTATGGGTAACTTGGTCCATTTCATAAATATGATTACCACTGGTCCATCTTCCAAATCTCAAACAAGGGAAAGATACAAGTTGAAATCTGAGACTATGGCAACACATAGGCAAAGAAGTGACACCTGTCTAAACTGTGAAGTAAAAATATTGTAGTTTGCTTTCTCTCTCAACGTTGGACAACCATATAAACATGAGCTCTGTCCTTCTCGGGGTTAGGAATTTAGAAAGTCAACTAAAAGCCCGGAGGACACAAGATATGCAAAATCACCTTCCGAACACCCCTCCTGCTGTCCATGCTCAGATGTTTATCTTGAGAAAAAATACTGACTTTAATCTTATGTACACTAAATAGAAATAGCTACTGTCATAATGGGATATGATACTTAACCTGATCAAACCAAAAAGACTGCAAAACCTGGCACGCTCAATGTCAACATGTGAACCTCATGCAATACTGATGGTACACCCTAGTAGCTTAACCCTTTTAAAACTGGAAATAAACAGGAGAAAGAGATGCAGTCAAACACATAGTGAGTCAGGGAGGTGAAGTTAGTTGTTTTTGCTGCTGAGTCATCAAAAATAAATCAGATTTTCATCCTGGGGCTACACTGGCTGGAAGTTAAACCACAAGCAAAAAACACCAATTTCATGTCGATGTCTCAATACACATTTTAGACTGCAGATGCCGATCCAACACCCTGGCACGAGAAAGATAAATACATACTCTTTACTATACTGCACTGCAATGTACCTGATTTCAAGTATGTTAGGTTTCTCTGGCATGTATACCACTGAGTTTATGTTAAAATGTAAAAAAAAAAAAAAAACTATACATCGTCATATTTTTTTTCCCACTTTCACAAATATATTTACTTCGGGAAACCTTGTATACAGTCATAGTTATTGCATTGTTTTTGCATATCTTGTGGGATGCAGGATCACACCCACTCATACCATATACAACTCATAGTTCAACCTATATGTAACATAAAAACTGCAATGCTGCTCCACTCCACACAGGGGCACCACATGCCTCTAAATCTCTCTCACCAGCATTTCAAATCAAAGAACTTTTGAACAGAAACAACAAAGCCCGGGTTTGCACTTCTGACATGCAGGGTTACTCTAAATGTATGTCTATAATATGTAAGTGCACATTTATTAGGAACACCAAAGTAAAGGATTTGAACTGTAGTTTCTGATGTGCATGTATGCATTATCTATGTTCTTTTATCCTTAAAGCTGGAGATGATACTAAACATTTATGAATGTGACTATTGATCAGTGATTGTGGAAATCTTCCCATCTTTTTTCTTAACTTGGTCAAGTCTGAAAATGGTTCTGTTCTGGATAATTCCTTGATACATTATTAAAGTAAATATTGTCATTCATTACATGGTTTCTTATCAAAACTGCCTTGAGTAACATTCGTAGCTGTTGCTATACTGGCTGATAGAATGGTTAATAGAAAGCCAGATAACTTGCTGGCTTTTCTGTAGCAGCTTAGATACAAAAACTACTACTTTACCATTCAGGTGCCCGCTGGTTACATTTATTATTTAGGATTTAGTCCTATAGTAATTAGGTGTATTAAGTAAACCAGCATAAATAACCAGGAGGAGGACTCATTGTAAATTTTAAATTCGTTCAGGGTTAAATCCCCTTTGCCAGGGCTGATCCGACAGTGTGGAAACAAAAACCAATGCACAAACTGAGATTGTGCACACAAACACTGAATCCAAATGCTTTGCTGCACACACATTAACAAGTTTCACCACACTTTAAATCAGCTTTCCTAACTTTTAAACTTAAAGTTTGACTAAAATACTGAAACTGATGTGAGCCACTAGCCGAAAGGTAGTCTGTTAACTCATAGTACCAAGTTGTTGAAATATAAATACTATTTTAATGAGTTGCTTTGTAAAAAGAAAAGAAAAAAGAATGTTTTATGAGGTCAAAGGAAGAAAAGAAAAGAGCAGACTACATGTCAGGGAGGGTATTCCTTTGACAACACAGACTTCTTCAGGCCTTGCAGTATGATAACAACCTCAAAACAACGATAGCACTGTTACTAAAACACGTTCAACATTCACATTTAGTTTGCATAATAATGTCAGAAGTCTGTTACTGGCACAGGATGCAGTGTATGGCAGTGTGTTCATGCATACCCTTCCCTGCCACGAACCTGCTCTGCTTAACATGTTAACATGTAGGAATGAGAGCTCAGCAGTTAGTCCGGAATGGTAAATTAAAGTGAAAACTAATGGCTATAAGTTTACATGTGAAAGTGTCTCGGGGTGGGAAATCAATGTCTTTAAAATCGAGATCTTTAGAGATAAACATCTGTTGCAAAATATTTGAATTTTCTTTAGAGCTAATAAGAGTGTGTAAGTTTAAAAGTACGTTTTTAATGCTCTAACCCAAACTTAAAATTGACGATAGAAAATCTTTTTGCCTAGATCCACTGAGATGTACCTGCATGTGCACACTGGTCTGGTAAGATACAGGCTTTTAATACTAGCCTAGTGTACAGTTGAGTTTGCATCTGGATTGTGTTGGCAACGACAATTATGTTTTAACGCTTTAGAGAGCTTAACTGAAGAATTTCAGTTTTAAATACTATAAAGTTGTTTAATAAATGTGACAATTGGCACCAAAGATGTGATACTGACATTAGGAATGTTTTTTTTGGAGAAGATACAACACGAAGGGGAGACCTGTGCCCTGTGTAATGTACTGAGGTGCCTGAGGTCCATAACTGGCCATGGCATCATGTGGTCATACCTTATCTTAGGTGAATCCAAACTATAAAAGAAAAAGGTCAGTAAAAGGTTGTCAGCATGCTACCTAAAAGCCATTAGAAGAAAATGAAAAGACAAAAATCACACCACTGGGGAATCCTCCAGGACTCAACTTCCCTCCAAGCTGATAGTTTACTGATCTGTATTCAATTATTCTCATGTTAACCAAACAATTATCACATATTATCAACTGACAGTAAATTACCTGTTTGTAGTGTAATTTATTTCAGTATTTAATTTTACCAGTAAATGATATTACAGACAGGGAGCTGTTTTATTTCTAACAATGACAATAATGTTTTGTGATATGAGCAGACCTCAGACAAAGAGATGTGATTCAGAAGTCTTGCAGCATCTGTACACCAGCCCTAATAGTTTAATTTGGAGTTTAAACTACGATTAAATTATGAAATTGTGTGATTATGGTGTGTTAAAGCCGAGCAATCAGTGACTCACCCCCCAGTTCATTCACGAGGCGTCACTGTGGCAGTGCGAATTTGGTGCTTCTACCATTCAGAGCAACAATCCACCATAAAAAAGAAAAGCAGCAATTGCCAAAAGGCTTGTTCCCCTCTGGCCAAGCTGCAATGCCAAAACTCATCACCACTGTAAACTTAACCGTCACTCTGACCTCGCTGGAGACCTTACGCCTAATAACATCTAAACAGAGAAATAGAAAAAAAAGTTATAAGATGACGACAAGATAGAATGGCTTCTGACTCTGCAGCTTGGCTAAAAAGTAAAAACCGTGCTAAAGAAATCCCAAAGCTTTGGAAGCATGCCTGTCCATGGTAACCCTGTGTTAAAGAGGCCCATTATCACAACACACACACACACACACACACACACACACACACACACACACACACACACACACACATCCTTGCGCGCACACACTCACAAAATATCATACTTGTAATGCTACCTTAATTTACTGTCTAGGCTTAAAATCAGCTGTTTAGAATACATAAGTAACCACTCGGACACAGGCACGCACACATCCAAATGCACATTCTCACACACATTTTTCTCTTCTGGGAAAAATAAATAAATAAATAGATACAATCTGTAAAAGGTGCATACTGATAGAGAGAAAGACCCCCTTTTAGATACACACACTATCTCACACATTTGTGCATACATGCATTCTGTACTAAAACGCAGACACACAACCGCACGCACCAATATAGTTATACACTCGCACGCAAACACTACGCCCTGCTTCAATACTTAAAACCTCTTAAAATTCTCCTAAAATAAACCGAGCAAAAATACATTTATAAGAACAGCACCCCGATTGTGCAAACAAATCAAGGATAAATTAAACCAATAACATCATGAATATAAAACAAAATAGTCATGGCTAGCCAGTTTTGCACAATATTGAACTGTTAAATACATAGTGGGCGTGGTCTGTAGAGAGAGTGTGTGGTAGCAAATCCAATAGGATTCTACGCTGAGAGGAAAAGGAGGGTCTTGGAGAAGGAAGTGAGGTTGATTGACGGACAGATCCTCTGTAGAGCCATGCCCCGAGTTTGTTTTCTTTTCAATCGGTCACTCCCGTTCTCTCCTCCACCCTCCGTCTTTGTTGCCCCATTTGACACCCTCACCTCCTGAGGGCTAAAAAGCACACAAAAAAGCGATGGAGGAAGAGGTGTTGTGGTATAACCAAATAAGAGTGAGGAAGGAGAGAGGGTGGAGTGAGGAACGGCGAGGTATGAGGCAGAAAAGGGGGCTTGCTGTCTTTGCTTAGCCACCAAATGCTCCTCCCATTTCCTGTTTGGGGCAGGTTGTGGGCGTGGTCAAACAAGAAAAAGCGGCAGAGGAGGCGAAGCCAGATCAAGGTGACGGACGAGGTGAGTTTGTCTCTTGCTGAACAGCGTACAAAAGAGCTGGCCAGCCTCCTGTTGGCCAGAGAGTGTCTCTCTCTGCCCGTGGCCCCTACAGAAGCCCTGTTGTGGCTGTTGGGCCATCCCTCAAATCCCCCCCCCCCCCACACACACACCTAATCCCACCCCAAGGCTGGCAGGGCTGTGCTCCAAGGTTCCTTAGCTTTGGAAGAGTAAGAGATTTCAAACAGGGTTTTCCTTGCCCTGTTTACTCAATACAGCGCTTCATCATCAGTGAACCAAAAAGGAGGAGTTGACCTTTGACCACAAGTGGGTGTGGTCAGATTTAAATCATTAACTGACCCCCACCCCCCCACCAAGCTGGTCTGCTGTCCCCTACCTGGCTTCATGGCGGCCAGACAAACAACACTAACACAACACCTAAGTAGGCATAGGAAATGAAAACAATAAACACACTATGTTGACTGCAGGAAATCCATAAAATGACTTCCTGCTTCTGTTGTTTCCTTTCTACCTTTCCTTCATTTCTACTTTCTCCTCGCTTTTTTGCTTCTCTCTACTTTTCTGCATTTCAAACTTTGAGGACAGGATAAAACTGTGAGGCACTTTAGAGACACACTCAGACACGTGTAGAACACACGCACTCATGCACACATACAAATCATAGGTCACATACAAGCATACACTCAGATAGTATAGAGTATAGTGTGGTATACTTGACTACAAACATTCACACACATACAAAGTCATATTAACCAACAAAGTCAAAACCAGGTGTTTAAGGTTGCGTCACTGGCCGCCATTGTCCAGAGCGCTTACGTCTGGCAGAGAGGCAGACACTGTGTGTGTGTGTGTGTGTGTGTGTGTGTGTGTGTGTGTGTGTGGGGCGGGGACAGACAGAGCGAGCCGCGGCGCTGTTACCCAGCATTGACAAGCGTCAGTCTCTGATGATGTCAGAGGGGCCAGTTGGCCAATCAAACCCGTCAATCTAACTCCTACAAACTCGTCACACACTCCATATCTTCGTCATCCAACAGCCCGCTGTTCCTGTGCTGCGCTCCTTCAATCACAGCTGAGCTTCGGTGTTGCCCCTCCTCTCGCCCTACCACCTCTTCCTCCTCCTCTTCTCGTCCCCTCCCCCCTGCAAGCAGCTCCTGCCGCTCCTCCACCGAGGACGGCTCGTGGACAGAGCCTCTGCTTCCTCTGGCTTCTTCCCCGCCCTCGCTGACCACTTGGTCCCTGTGCATTGCTGCTGCTGTGTGGAAGGGGAGGAGGTTGCCATTGGGGCTGTGCTGGGAGGTGGAGGAGGTGCAGGATGTGGCGTTGGTTGCGGTGTTGCCGTTGAGAATGTTTTTTGCGGCGTGCTCCATCTCTTCAATGGTCATGTCACATGCATCGGCCAACTCGGCTTTGGTCACCTCGATGAACGACGGGTCCTGGGCAAAATGACCCAAACCCTCTGATATTAACACCTGGGGAGGGAAATGGGAAGAAAAAGAATGGATGGAGAGGAAGGGAGGAAGATAGAGAAAAATTGCGGGATGGAATGAGAGAGAAAATAAAACTTAAATATATTAGGAAAAAGATGCAATGATTATGGCTGCATCTAATGATTATTTTTATCTAACTATAAATCGAGGACCCTCTGTGTGTGTGTGCGTGTGTACGAGGCTCTGTATAGCAGTGGGGGCGAGGTTGCTACATCCGTAGTGGGCTCACTGATTGCGGTTCACCGCCTTTAACTTTTTTGCTGCTACCAACGTTACACGATTGCTGGATATACCAACCAAACTTTTCTTCACTTCGTCTTTTTCGTCCTGCCATTTCGTTGGACTGTGACTGTGTTAACATTGACTACATTTGTAGCTGAAATAAAGCCACGGAATGCTGTTGAGCCTTACAGCCTTACCTTGTCAAACCTGTACACACACACACACACACACACACACACACACACACACACAC
>NC_045755.1:11919668-11923029 GCF_008692095.1 Etheostoma spectabile | reverse complement strand
CACACACACACACACACACACACACACACACAAACACACACTCACTCACTCACCGCCTCCACCAGACTGCTTGCGCTGCCGTGACACAGTGAGCTGGAGTCTTTGCCCAGTAGCGAGGGCACTGTGAGCGACACCGGCCGTGGTCTTTGATTGGACACTGACACACTGGGGCTAGGACTGGGCACCCGGCTGTTCCCATTACTGTCGTTGTACCTAGGAGAAATACATTAGTTTATTATTATTATTGTTGTTTCTACAGTATCATGAGTATCAGTATCATAATTGCATCTTGGACAATTGTACTGTGACTTAACAACTCTTTCCATTGTACTTCGTCTTACCAGGGCCCACAGTTGACAGAGGGCAAGCTGGTATTGAGCTTTTCATGGGAGGAGGAGCCCTCTAGCCTCAGAGACGGCACTCGTTGGCACGAGGCATCACTGCCATGGGCTAGAAAAAAAAGACAAGAGAAGCAACCATTAGGAGAACAAACCTATCTCAACAAGTACAATCACAAAGCTGAAACATGACAAGAACAGTATGCATTTCAAAATCCACTATTCTGGATTCAGTGACCTGCTTTTTCCCTCATTAAATAAAAGTATAAGAAATTGAAAGCAACATTTTTTGCTTTTGATGTATATACAGGATGTAGTATACCTAAGGGACTGGCTGGAGGCGTGGAGCACAGTTGGCTGAAGAGGGTAGGGGAGTGACTCCTTCTTAGCAGAGGACTCAACCCTGCAACTGCCAGAGCCTGGAGGAGGATAGCGCAGAGGGACAGTATAAAAGAGGAGCAGGAAGGGGGAAGACGGGACAGACAGCATGGACGGGAGTTCAACTTCACATCCTGTATTTACAACTTGTTGATGTGCATCCAAATGTGAGAGTATGTTTGTGTTTATTTTGTGAGCATCCTCTACCTGATGATGTACAAGATGTAGCGGTACACTCGTCTTCTGGGAGATGTCTGGCTTTGACTGTCTCCTGAGACACTCCAGATGGAAGGACGATCTCCGCCCTGACAGACACAACAAATATGCAAACACAAAAAATAATTAATCATACATACTGCATATAGAAAAAAATAGGCATTGTAGCAATACTTTTGAACAATTTTTGGTAAAAGATGTCTATCTGCACATGTCTACTCACCCAGAGAAGTGGGGCAGAGGAAGACTCTCCTGGGAGACTGCCACCCTCCTCCTCCTCTTCTGTCTTCTACCTCGTCTCCTTCCTCCATGGGAGTCAACTGCTTACATGTCTCATCATGATACACCAGCCTAATGAGTTCCCACAGACACATAAAAAGGAGTTAATGAAAGACACACCCCGAAACCATTAACATTTAGAGATGAAAAGGACGTGTCTGTGTTTCAGTAGTACATGTCAGAGGAGAGCGAGTGGTCGTCCTCGTGGTACTCCCTGTCGTCGCCGTAGCTCTCATCATACGTCTCCTCTGCTGACCCCTCGCCTCTTCGGATGATTGGCAGACAGCTGTCACTTAAGTCCGAGCTACCGACAGACAAACAAGCACACGACCAAAACAAACAAACACACAAAATGAACAAAACACCGACCACAGATGGAAAAACAATTGGACAAATGCGAACAGATGTAAACAGAAACAGAAAAAAGAAGCAGCTGATTAGCAAAACACTTGGAAAGAAGCTTAGGAGGAGAGACTGAAAAACCCACTGAGGCATGTAGGAAAAAGAAAGAGGAGGAAGGAGACAAACAAAAAGCTAGAGGAAAAGAAGGAAAAGCCGGTGGGAATTACAACTATTTTGTTAAAGCACAACGGTAAAAAGCATCAAAGGCAACACCTGGAATATGACAAACTGATAGCACGACTGAGGTGCAGACATCTTTAAAAAACAAAAATTAGGATACACAAGATAATGGCTTGTAACAGCTAATGTTGTTAGCTAAACCAGTATTTTATTGTAGGCCTACTGGGGAATTAAACAGGCACTTTTTTATGCTGTTCTCATCATTAAAAATAAAGACCAATAAAGTCCTGGAATTAGATGCTGTCTTTGTTGCTCATCTCTCAAGAAGTGGCCGGAATGCCTACGTTAACCTGGATCCAATTTTGTTAGCACAAAACATGAGAAGGTCTTAATACTGAACTCTTGGTTGTGTGTGTTTTCTTTTCTTGAGACAATTTTAATCTAATCTCTGCATATAGTCTGTATTAAATTGTATTCTCTTTGTATTCCAAAGATGTCTTGTCACCCTATCTGTACACATCTGTTTCATACTCTAGACTTAAGCTTTAAAGAGACATCCTGACATTCAAGTTTAAAAAAAAATAATTGTTTAGTGGTTGTGTTTCAAATAAAAACCAAGAGGCATAACAAACTGCTTAGCTTGCAGTTAGCACTACCCATTTTCTTTACAGACAAACACTCACAAATACAAATAATTATTACTTTTTTCCGGCACCAGCACATATACTTCTCATAAGAACTGCCTGGTGAAGAGAACTAAATTGGAAAAAACTAAAATCCTGTACTCTTCTTTTGCTATAGCATTGCATTATAACATCAATGTGTTGGTTAGTTTTTTAAAATTTTAAATGGTGATGCTATAGAAAGAGCAGAGTGCAGGATTTTCATTTTTTCCAAGTTAGTTATATTTTCCAACACACTGCAGCACAAAAGAATTGTTGGATGTGCGAATTGTTTCTTCAAGAAGAAAAACTAAATAAAATTTCTAAATGTCAAGATGTCCCTTAAATCCACAGCTATTTAAGCTGCTCCACAGCAAACTGTGGGATAGAACAACATTCGATTAAATCCTTGATGAGTTGGATCAAGCTGGGTTAAGGTAACTCTGTCGCTAAATCAAGCAAAGAGATACATCGGAAAGCTTATTCTGTACTTTACTTTGTACTGGAGCACTTACTACTATACTTCACTTACTACACAGGGAAAGTGAGTGAGTTTAACTCTCCTCTCTAATTAACTATGACCAAGCTGTCTCACAGGCTGACCTTCTAGGATCAAAACATTTTGTAAACAAAAATAGAAGTCTAACCCCCAAATTCCACAGGATGTGGAACGGCTGCGGAGTTATTAGGTTTCCATTACAGTCAATGTGTGTATTTCCACTGACCGCGGAACGGCTGCGTTCTGACTCCGTCACAGCTCCGGCGATCTGCAGCCCTTCCGGAGCAGATACGCAGAGCTTCTATTTTTGCCAGACGCCAGAGAGCTCCGCAGCAATTCAAAACACGGCAGATAGTGCGGGACAGGAAGTCGAGCACAGAGTTGTTTTCTCTCTATTCCTCTGGATGGAAACAAACTGTTGTAGTTTTTGTGGTTCTATTCTACATGAATTTGCAAGATCTCGTGGG
>NC_045755.1:11918403-11919658 GCF_008692095.1 Etheostoma spectabile | reverse complement strand
CGAGACTTCAGCTGTCAGTCGTGGCCGCAGCCGTTCCGCAAAACAAATCCGGACCTGGTGGGTGTTGACGGACGGTGGAGCACAGATCACGCAGCAGAGCTGATCCGCAGCCGTTCCGCATCCTGTGGAATTTGGGGGTCAAGCACTGCTAGACTATTACTATCCAGAGCAAAGGTTCAGAGCACAAAGAGCAGAACATAAGACAAAGAGCAGACATTGTGTCTAACCCAGACAGCAGCAATAAGAGCCTTTGATAGGAATGGTTTGGTCATGTTGCACCAAACAGTCTATCCATGGCGTTGGCGGCAGATTTTATAGTAACAGCATAGAGCCGGGCTTTTGCTATAGCAACTAAAGCATTATGTGCATAGCATGTCTCACTATAGCACTCTGACAGCGATGCCATTTTATGTAGCATTATGAAACCTTTAGCACGCAGTTAGGGGACTAACACAGCACAACACGCAAACACACACACACACTTTCTCTCTCTGTCCCCTGGCAACATACCGCATGAAGGTGTCATAAAAACACGTCCTGCTTGCCACCAGAGACAAGAGACAGGGAAAGAGAGGAGGAAGGAAAAAAGAAAGTGAAGGAAATAGAAGACCATTTATGTCTGCAATGAAATGTCTTGTTGTTTGTTATGTTACCAAATATCTGTGATGATGGTCAGGAAATGAAACAGACAGACTAATAATTATTGCCCGAGTTCAAGAGCACATTAAATAGGAAAGGATAAAAGACTCCAAAACACCAAGTCATTAAAAGAAAGAAATGTTAAACACTTGATACAATACAGATGTAACCTGCTGTCTGGCCTGCACTCACCTCTTTGGAGGAAAGCACCATGCAGATCTCGGCAGCAGGACAGGGGTGAGCGGCTGTCCTGTGTGCCCGTCCACAGTGCTAATGGACGGGCTTGGGAATCGACTGATGCCCTGGGTTGTCACCCCGACCATGCTAGTGTTGTTGGCATTGTTGATGTTTGCGTTGGAGCCTGATGAGGAGTAAGAGGAAGGGGTGAAATGGGTCGAGTCCATAAGCTTCTCGTGGGACGGGCTCTCGCCTTCGCAAGGGGAGCCCTTCTGGCTGATATGCAAGGGACGCTGGGTAGTGAAGGACTGTGGGAAGGAACTGTGGCCATCGCTCTGGTTGTAGTAGTTGACGTGGTTGCTGAACAACCCACCGGTACGCTGGGGGGTGAGAAGAGAGAGGGTGAAAGAGAAGGGAGGGAGAGAGAGAGAGAGAGAGA
>NC_045755.1:11916402-11918393 GCF_008692095.1 Etheostoma spectabile | reverse complement strand
GAGAGAGAGAGAGAGAGAGAGAGTGTAAAGGAACAATGACAACAAAGGTGATAATTGTGGAAAAAGACAGGGAATCCAATTAATATTTTAAGTCAAAATATCTTTATATCTTCCTACACTCAAACACTCAGTCTACAGTCACATTCACCAGCAACAAAACTTTACTCAGCCAAGATGTAAATGCAAAGCAAAGGCCTTGTGTAACAAACTAAGAAGAGGTTATACAGTATTTGTGATGTATTCTTAAAAACTTGAAATGTATTTTTAACATATGATATCTTTGCCATGGGAGTATAATGATTGAGACTGAATGCATCAGGCATTAACTATTTAAACACTTATTTCAGTCCATCTGTGTCACACATTGTACGTATAAGTAACAAAATACTGCAGTAAACAAAACAAAGTGCATGAATGTGTCAATGACAATGACAATGGAGGCTGATAACTAGCGTAACTCACCCTTGAGCGAAAAAGTATGTATGTCTGTGTGTTTGTGTGTGAATGTGTGTGTGTGTGTGCGTATGATGTTTCTGTCAGAGGCTTACAGTTACAGTGCTCAACCGTTCTTATCTTGCAGCCACTGGATGTGCTTCTAAAAGGCATAGACCAATTATTAAAATTTTGTTCAGTATCGGCAATAATTGGTAGCCAAGCTATGTGGTGGAGAATGAGGCCTTTTAAATGTATTTTTGAACCTCTGAGCACATGCAAGCATGTCCACATCTGTGCATGGAGCAATAATATGGCTTCAAGCTGGACGCCGATCATCCATCTCTCTCTCTCTCGCTCTCTCTCTCTGGAGAGTGAGTGAGGGTGTGTGTATCCAACCTTTACCCTGAAGATATCGTCCTCGGATGCAGCCGACACAGGCTCCTTCAGGCCTTTATCCAGCTCCTCCTCCACGGTCAGGTCTCCAGAGATGGCCCTCCGAATCTCTGGACCGATGTCATGCAAAGTCCGCAGGCCCGCCTACACACAGAGCAAACACACTGAAGTGTTGCACTTTCATTGACTAACACAGTGATCAGCATGTTTATTTTGCGATCAAAACTCTGAAACAAGGCATCTGTACTTACAGAAATATATATTTTAAATTAATAATAAAAAAGGCTCATATATGCTGTCCACTTTATCCCACCTCACATTCCTTTAATCATTTTGGGATCCCTCAAAGTCACAATCTGAAACATCAACTGCTGTCTTTTGAATTTCCTGACAACTATATACAGATTTATGATCAAGGGGAAACATTCTCTCTATGTTTGTGTACCTGCAGAGAAAGGGCAGTTTTGGGGGCCACCTTGGCCACCAGCCCCTGTTCTTTCCTCTTCTTAAACTTGCGGAAATATTCCTGGATGAGGAAGGTAGCGTAGAACTTCCCAACTGTTACCTCATCATCTGCAGGAAATAAAAAAATATTACAATTGCAATTACATATAATTTTATATAATGCTTAAATTAAGTAATTAACAAAAGGAAAAAAATTGAAAAATGAAATAGTAGCATGTAGTGTAATGATTATTAAGTGTAAAGTGCAAATTTTTTAGATTTGTGTTTTTTGTTAGAGATGGATGAGCTAAATTCCAGAGGCCAGTTGTTCAAAACATTTAATCTGGATCATTTTGATCCAGATTAAATGTTGAGAGATGGGGTATTGTCGTCAATTACCCTGTTGTAAGTTGCTGAGGTAGTCAAACAACTCCACAGTGGCAAAGCCCCAGGGATTGATGAGATCCGTCCAGAAATGCTGAAAGCTCTGGGTGTGGAGGGGCTGTCTTGGCTGACACGCCTCTTCAACATTGCGTGGAAGTCTGGGACAGTGCCTAAGGAGTGGCAGACCGGGGTGGTGGTTCCCATATTCAAAAAGGGCGACCAGATGATGTGTGCCAATTACAGGAGTATCACACTACTCAGCTTCCCTGGTAAAGTCTACTCCAAGGTGCTAGAAAGAAGGGTTCGGCCGATAGTCGAACCTCTGATTGAAGAGG
>NC_045755.1:11916093-11916392 GCF_008692095.1 Etheostoma spectabile | reverse complement strand
ATTCCGTCCTGGTCGTGGAACAACGGACCAGATCTTCACTCTCGCAAGGATCCTGTAGGGAGCCTGGGAGTATGCCCAACTAATCTACATGTGTTTTGTGGATCTGGAGAAGGCGTATGACCGGTTCCACCGGGAGACACTGTTGGAGGTCCTGCGGGAGTATGGGGTGGGGGGGGTTCCTTCTCAGGGCCTTCCAATCTCTGTATGACCAAAGCAAGAGCTGTCTCCGAGTTCTCGGCAGTAAGTCAGACTCGTTCCAGGTGAGGGTTGGCCTCCACCAGGGCTGCGCTTTGTCACCA
>NC_045755.1:11915987-11916083 GCF_008692095.1 Etheostoma spectabile | reverse complement strand
TAATATTTATGGACAGGATACCGAGGCGTAGTTGGGGTGGGGAGGGGTTGAAGTTTGGTGGGCTCAGGATCTCATTGCTGCTTTTTGCAGATGATG
>NC_045755.1:11895832-11915977 GCF_008692095.1 Etheostoma spectabile | reverse complement strand
GGCATCATTGGCCTGTGACCTTCAGCACTCACTGGATCGGTTTGCACCCGAGTATGAAGCGGCTGGGATCAGGGACCAGCACCTCTAAAACTGATGCTTTGGTTCTCAGCAGAAAACCGATGGAGTGCTTTTCTTCAGGTAGGGAATGAGTCCCTACCCCAAGTGAAGGAGTTTAAATACCTTGGGGTCTTGTTCGCGAGTAAGGGGACCATGGAGCGTGAGATTGGTCGGAGAGTCGAAAAAAGCCATTTGAGGTGGTTTGGGCATCTGGTAAGGATGCCTCCTGGGCGCCTCCCTACGGAAGTGTTCCAGGGACGTCCAGCTGGGAGGAGGCCCCGGGGAAGACCCAGGACTAGAGGGAGAGATTATATCTCCAACCTGGCCTGGGAACGCCTCGGGATCCCCCAGTTGGAATTGGTCAATGTGGCTAGGGAAAGGTAAGTTTGGGGTCCAATGTTGGAGTTGCTGCCCCCGCAACACAATACCAGATAAAGATGGATGGATGGACACTAAATGATACAAATGTATTATTTGACAAATTTCAAAGTTTTACTACATTTTCGTCCTGGAATCCACCTTGAAATCCTACCCCAAACTGGGATCTCGATAATCCTGTTTTTTTGGATCAAAGTTATCCAAATCCTACTGACAAGTTTTGAACAACACAAAGTCAAGGTTTGATCCAGATTAAAACAAAGATTGGATTCCATGATCTAATCTGATTTCATATTCCTTCTTTCGCTTTTGAACAACCCTTTTTCAAGATTTGATCCAATCCGATCCAATCCAAAATCAGTCAGTTTACCTTTGAACAACTGGCCCAGATTATGAAATTATGGTGCAGTGTATACCAACCTCCGGCAGGGGGCACTACTTGATCCAAGAGCTTCATGCTGGTTCTCTTCCAGATCTTCTTCACTATTGACCTCAGTTCCTCATTGGCCTGCTCTAGGTTACCTGCACACACACAAACAGCATATTTTAATAGTTGCAGACTACATTACAACAAAGCCGTATCAGTGTGAAAGCCACACAAGTGTGTCTGTGTTTGTATTTATGGGACAGTATATTGTTTGTACTTTTATCACTGGAGTCTAAGGATTCCCAGGATTTCTAAGTGCCAGGAGGGATGTTACATTGTACATTGTTACATATGTAACTTCTCTCATAAAAAATAAAATAAAAAAGAAGATAAACACTGAAACTGGACAAGACGGTAATACATTTATTCCCTATTCCCTAATTCCATACTTGCTACACTATGTACTGTATGTGCTGATGTGTCCGGCATTGTGTATGTGTGTGTATCTTGTGGCTGGACAACTGCATTAGAGTGTTTGGTTATGTGTGTCTTTTACCATCTGTCTTGATCCTGAGTGCTGTTCTGACCAGGGCAAACAGCGTGGCATTGAACATCACTGTTCCATCACTGTTCAAAGGCATGTTCATTGACACCAGACGCTACATAAGAGAGAACATTTTGTTTGATCACGAACATATAAAAAAAAAAAAAACAGGTACATTTCCTGCGCAAACTGTCAGCTGCCAGTATTGGCAGCTGACAGTTTGTTGAAAATGAGCAGACAGTGGTTTGACACTATGGTCACTATTATTTTCCTATGAAAGGACTTTACTGTCTAAATATCTAAAATATTTTCTGTGCACGATCTGTCAATGTGCTGTATATTTGAGTCACTATGGAAGGTGTTATGAGCTGTCAATATGTCATCACATTGACATAAACAAATGACAAATTTCTGTATATTTACAACTGGCAAATAGAGAGGGTTTCAATTATGCTCCCAAATAGTAGCAGAATTAATTCTGAATTTGAAAGCCTAATCAAATATTTTGTATATTTTCTGCAGCATTCACACAATGTTGGCATTTGTGGCACCATGTGTGTACGTGTTTGTTTACCTTGCAGGCCACCCTGTGTGGACAGAGCTTTCCAAAGCCGAGGGGAGGCTGGATTCTCCGCAGCAGTGTCACAACATCCAGGTGCTTTATCCTCCCCCTGGAAATAACACAGATGTCACGTTAAAGTGACTCTCTACACAACCTCTGCAGGTGAATGATATCATTATTCGGATGCAGGGCCTGAAATTAACACCCGGCAGCCCACCAAATGCGGTTAAATTTTGCAATTGGCGGGTAACACTGTCAATCTACCTGGCAGGTAGCCAATGAGAATTGAGTGATTCAGACACGTAACTATCGGTAAGCAAGGTACGCAGTTGCATACGGGCAAATAAGGGGCCCGCATGGAAGACATTGATTGACAGCCGGGGCCCCCTATCGCATTTTCATTACTTGCGACAATACCAGCAGTCCCACGTGCAACTACTGACCAAGCAGGAGTGAGAACGGGTCAAATTAATTTCCTTGTTTCTGATATGAAGACGAGACATGTGTGACTCAAACATCTCAAACAAAACGTACAGCGAAAGACATCCTGCCAACATGTATACATTTTAACATCAATGTACGCTGTAACGTTTTTTCACTATAAAGTCACTGAAACTTGTTGTTGTTTCAATCCTGTTGGCTCGCCGCAGTGGACGGGGCTGCTGTTCCGTTCCCCCCGCGACTGGCGCACACACACAATCACACACGGTGGATGCAGGAAAAAAACGCAGATGAGATGTACAGGATGACCTAAATTAAGGACAGCTACATTATTGTAGGTACAATGATAAGTTAAAGTCCAATAAGTTTTTTATCCAACTGGTAGAATGTGTGTCCCAGCCCAGGATAGGAAATTATGCCTTTATGTTTGATTATTAAGGTGGGCCCCCCTACTACAGCAGGTGATGACGGCGCAATGTCCACAAGTAGGCTGCCATGAATAGGACAGGATCATAGAGACACAGCAACTCCTGCTTTTCACCTTTATGAGGCAAAAAAGTGACTGTGGCAGGTGGTCAAAAAAGTTAACTTCAGGCCCTGTTTGGATGACATATGTTGTTAATTCTCTGTAAACTTACTTAGCCTCTGGGTCATATTCAGCC
Source organism: Etheostoma spectabile (assembly GCF_008692095.1). Classification (NCBI taxonomy): domain Eukaryota; kingdom Metazoa; phylum Chordata; class Actinopteri; order Perciformes; family Percidae; genus Etheostoma; species Etheostoma spectabile. Next base: position 11,912,966 of record NC_045755.1, on the reverse strand, counting down.
CAGATCCTCTTGAATTCGTCAAGATGATGCGGCCCAAGGATCGACCAATCACGTGTCAGGTAGTCAAAGTTGTCCATGATGACAGCCACAAACAGGTTTATGATCTGGGGAGAATCCGAGATCAGTCAGAAACTACACTAATACATGTTAGGTGATTACAGATTACCTGTTTCAATTTATGACCTAGAACATCATACAGTCAATAACTCTAAAGTCTATTGAATGTAAAATTTAATGAACGACTATTTATTTAGTTATTTATTCTTATCATTTAAAGGAATAGTTTGCATGCTTGCCAAGACAACTCTCATGTCTGTATTGTAAAATATGAATCTACAGCCAGGGGATGTTTAGCTTTGGTTAGCACTTGACTGGATGCAGGAGGAAACAGCTGACCTGGCTCTGTCCAAAAGTAACAAAATCAGCCTACAAGCACCACTAATGCCAACTAATTAACATGTCATGTAGTTAACAAAAAGACTTCAGAAAGTTGTTGGGCCAAGCTAAGAAACAGTGTGCCAAATAAAACTCCAAAATGTCATTCTTAGTTTTTCTGCACAGTCTGCACGCTCTTACTGGGTAAATCACTGCAATGATTACTGTAATCTTATGAATTTTTTTTTTTCAATTTGTTTAGAAGAAGCACATTAAAAATCTAAATTCTCTTTCTCACTGCACTCACCAGAAAGGCACAAAGCATGTAGAAGCTGACAAAGTAACTAATGGAAAACTGGCTGCCACAGTCCTCGTTAGCTGTGTTGTTCTCATTGGTTGATCCTTTCTCACACGGCCGATCGGGCGAGCACGCCAGCATGATCTCCTGCCATGCCTCACCTGTTGCACATCTGATAGATAGAAATACATGCACACACCCACACAAATATGCCCACACGTTGACGCAGATATGCATGCAAAGATACACACATATACAGATACATTAGAGGCCCACATTCATGCATAGTTGTGTGCATGTGCGCACCCATGCACCAGCATGAAGTCACATGTGCATTTAGGCATTAAAATAAACATAAACATATATAGACGCATGGATGTGAACAAGCACATAGAAAAACACACATACACACGCACACACACATAGATACAAAGACAGAGAGAGGCAGACACATAAACACACACAGACATATGCATAAGTGTTAGTGTGAACACCATAAAGAGACAAAAAATCAGATAATTATTCCCTGATACACTAAATTTACAGAGCAACAGCAAAGAAACTGAATACTTCAGTACTATTGAGTTTTCTAATTCTGTGAGCATTGTTGGTGGGCTTTGCGATTATTTGTTGACTGTTTACTGCATATAAATTACACAGCAGTAGGAAGTATTCAAGTATTCTGTCATGCTGAATGGAAGCCCATTGCTATATTCCATGAAGGGGTCAGCACATAGAATATGAATATGAATACAGATAGAAAATATGCTTTTTTATGGTTTTTATGGCAAAATGATACAATTCAAAAATAGAATAATGGCTGCTAAAACATAACTTAGATCATCATAACTCTCTCTCATATCATGTCTTTCAGTTTCTGTGGTTTTTGTCTGCTGTCATAAAATGTCATTGGTTAACTCTAATGTTAAAATATAAAATGCCTTTCACAGTAAATGGAAGAGAGAAAATATACAGAAGAAAGTAAAATAATTGCTGTTGATGCAACATTACAGGAATTGATGAATGAAAGGGAAGAAGAGCAGATAATTTCAAAAGAGCAGAAGGAATTGACTTTTAAACAATGAACAAAAAGGTTAGATGTGTGGGAAGATGGAGGAAGATGAGGGAGGAAAAGAAAGGGGAAAAGTACACAAGATGAGGAGCGTAATCATTTTCCTCACCTGAAGAGCAGGAGCACTGCCTGAGGGAACGTCTGAAAATTGTTGTTCCTGTTGATCTGTGTGTGGTCCCGCAGCGCTATCTTACCAAACATCTGCACAGGACGGGAAGAAAGTAGTCACAGCACACAGGGTATGATGTCAGCATTGACAGGGGGAAGTGATTGCTCTCTGGGATAATCAAAACTAGAGGCCGCTGTCCCTCTCATCATTAGTGATACAAACAACTCAACAAGATAAAAAAAGGACAAACAGGGAATGGAACAGGAGCAACAGCTAGAGGACAGAGAGAAGTGGCACAGAGAGGGATGACGTGACCAAACAGGAACTCTGGAAGACAAGACTCCAGGAGGACCGACACAGGAATGAGGCCAGCTGGAGGAAAGAGGGAGAGAGAAGAAAACACAACAGAGGGAAGGAAACAAGTTGACAAGACAACAGCTTACCTGCATGCCGATGACAGCGTATATGAAGAATAGCATCACTATAAGCAAAGCTACGTAGGGCAGAGCCTAAAGAAGAAAGAGACACTTTAGTGACAAGTTGTCGACAGTATTATCCTTCACCAAGGCTGATCCATTCACTTTCATTCAAATATTACACATCCAATAGTTTACAATTGATTTTAGGTTGATTGACCTCACACTTCTTTGTTTTTCGAATTAGAAAGTGCAATGTGAAAAATATAATGGTACTTTCTGAAGTGAAAGTGAACTAATCTGCAGCCCTGTGTGGCACAACACCAAAAAAAAAACAGGTCAAATCATCTGACTTAGGAGTGAAAAACCTCAGTAAAATACAAACTGCTCTCTGCGTTTAGCCAGGAGACCAGTCCCAACCTATAGTACATGATCCAACCATGATCACAATACGTTTGTTTTCTATTTTCATACACCTGGAAGACTGTGTGGAACTGATCTCCTGGCTAACATTACCCCTGTGACTGGGAGGGGAGGGCCAAATCATGACGAATAAATGAAAAAGTGAAAGTTTGATTATTTGTCAATATGTAAGGATAAAGGGTACAGTGATCTTAAAAAAGTTGATCTGTGTTAAGTAAAGTAATACATTCAATAACACTGCTGATTTTAAATCTAACACCATGAGTCTGTTTTTGCTGAATCACTAATGTTTCAAATTCCAATGACTGTACTGTGACATGAAGAGGCCCGCCTCAGTTAAAACAAGAGAGAGAACAGATTATTTCCAGTTCCCCATAACTCTCTATCAAATGATTTCATTTTTTGGTGGAGTGCCTCGTTACACTTTACACTCTAGTGCGTAATTCCGCTACAGGGAATGGTGAGCTTTCAGGGGTTAGTAGTAGGGTGTTGGAGGGAAAAGGGGGTAGAAGAAGAAGTGGAGGAAGAGGAGGAGAGATGAGTACGAAAGAGAAGAAAATAGATTGCTGGTTAAGTCCGTGCCTGTTTCCTTGCTTCAAATCCCTACATCCCTCCCTGTCGTTGGAAAAAGACTCCTAAACCTCCTCTCCATTACCTCACACCATCCCTCTTTCTTTTTCCCCTTCCCCATCTAGACTAAACTGTCTGACGTCCCACCCTTCTGATTTTTTTTGTGCAAAAATAGGGGGTGGAGACAAGAAGCGAAGAGGCAAGGAAAGGAGAGCTGGCTTGTGAGACGCCACCAGGCTGGATTTACACAAGAATAAGGATATTTTTTAGCCCTATGTGAATCAGATCAGAAATTACAAGAGGATTTGCACAATATTAATAACATTAAATCAGTCTATTCTTTTTTTTTATATTCTCTTTTGGCCATTTTAGGCAAGTGAAAGAGTAGAGAGAGGGGGAATGACATGCAGCAAAGGGCCGCAGGTCAGAGTTGAACCCAGGGCCCACAGCGTCAAGGAGTAAACCTCTATACTGTATATGCGTGCCCGCTCTACCAACTGAGCTATTTGGGCACCCAGTCTATCCTATTCTAATCAAATGGAAGTTTAATACCTACATATGGGAAATTGGGAACTTTGCTATGCCAAGTGTGGATCACAAAATCTGTTATAAACTCTCTGCTTTGAAAAGTGAAATGTAGAAAAGATATCCAATCTGGGTCACGTTAGGGTTAAAGCTCCACTTTCCCTCTTCCATTTCAGTCCTGTGTAAACCCAACCCCCTGCTCTAGCATGTTGTGTCCGGTTCTCCCCTCACTTGGAAGGATTTGATGAAGGTCCACAGCAGGGTCCGAATCCCTTCCCCGCGAGACAGCAGCTTCACCAGCCTCATCACGCGGAACAGCCGGAAGAAGGTGATGGAGATCCTGGCGTTCTCTTCAGAGTTCTGCAGTCCCTTTTGGTGGGGTTTGGTGTTTTTTTTGTGGAAAAAACACAGGACGCATGGGGACACATGCAGAAAGGTAAGGGAGGGAAACACACACACACACACACACACACACACACACACACAGGTAAAGATGAACATACAAACATACACACACAGACATATGCAGAAATGCAGACATACAAGGAAACATTCGTATACATATTCCCAACCACACATATGTATGTGGATGTAAATATGTATAACACGCATACATGCATGCACGCACGCGCACGCAAACACACACACACACACACACACACACACACACAAACACAAACACAAACACACATACTGAGTTAATAAATGGAAATCTGCGTCCTACAAAATCCCATCAAAATCAACTGACAAAAGAGATCTGGGAGAGAATCGGGCAATCATGCTTATTTTTCTGGCTTCATGGAAAAATCACTTGGCAACAAAGATATTCACAAACTATCTATCAGCTTCCTAAATACACCTGCTTCAACCTCTCTTTATAGACACAACTGTGCAACAAGCGTCTTTGAAGGCACCTAATCATCAAAACTAGAAACGGCCACACTAGTCTTAACTGATATTACAGGTTCAGGCATTCTGCGGTTACTTATACATTACCTCAATGCTGTCATAATCAAGGTGATGAACACACTCTAGGCTGTTGTTTCTATAACCAATTACAGGTTAATTCAGCCTTGCAATGACGTTTGGCAAACAAGCATTAAAATACTTTAGGAGCCCCTGAAGTAAATCATCTTACAAATCTGAATAATTGGATTATTCTGCACCGGTACGGACTAAAAGTCTAATAGCCGAGACCGGGCCAGAGAGATTTCCATTGATAGAGGCAAGCTCTTTCATAAATCACTGATAACAATTCACAACAGGTACAGTACAGAAATCCTAGCCTGCAGGCATATTCCTGTTTCAATAAATCATGCAGGCAGGCTAATTTGTTTGTTTAGTTTGTTTGTCACGGAGCAACTGGCCACCTGGAGAAACAATCCAAAGATGACTTTTAGGCAGATAAAGATATTACTACCCAATGCAACCACTTTCAGGTAAATAAATAATATTTTCATGGCAGGTAAATCTCTTAATCTTTTTGTTTACTATGGTTTTCCATAACTGTTCTCACCCCTGCAATCATTTTATTTGCAGAATCATTTGCAATGAACATGCCATATATTAACCCTAGGTGATTTAAGCAATCTATCATTTGGTATACTTTGGAAAGTTGCAGTTTATTCTAAATATGCTTGCTTGAGAGGCACTGTATCATTCTAACTGTCTATTGTCCCACTACTCATCCACACAAAATAATTCCATGATAAAATATTTAGCCATCTCTCTCAGTGCTATTCTAATACAGATTTATTTATTAATGCTGCTGCTGCTCATTCTCAGGGACAAAAAGGCAGAAAAACAAAGGCAACATCAGGATTTGTGTAAAGCATGAGGTAGTTGCAGTTAATACAGCAACTAAGGACCCAGTATATTATTTACAATTACACCGCAAACAGCAAAGGGATCAGGTGAAGCCTTTATACAGCAGTGACAATTATCAAGTATGCATAAAATAAACTTGACCGCATAGAAAAGCAGCACGTGTACCATAACAATGCACCCACAACAGTTCCATACTACATCTGCCTTCACTGTGATAAATAAATGTGACCCTAAATAGATGATCCTATCTGACCTCTAAATCTTTTTCATGCCATTTGTGTTTTTCCAAGAGGCCATCAATTCTTTATGCTAATCCCACAAAGAAAACACAGTGTGCTTCTCAAAAGAACCATTTGCCACACATCTTATTGCAGTTTGGGATAACATATGTCGTACGTTGCTTTTCAACATAACACATGTTAGAGTTGTGTTCAGAGAAATAACTAATCTTATCTCTAAAAATGTTCTATAGAAATCCAAGATTGTAAAATTCCCCACACTCATTATTAATTTTTCGATATCTCTGGGAAAACTGGGAACAGTTTGGGTACTTTCTAAAAGTAGATGGCCCATTTTTCTGGTTACACTCTAGTGTTGACAAGTAACCCAAGACATGAGTTGTCCCAAACTCCAACGACAGATATGCAGAAAATGAAAAGTCCTTCTGAGAAAATTCAGAAGTCAAAATGTTGTATTGCATGTAATACCACAACTGGACCACAATGGGGACCATTGCACCATTAGAGAGTGGGGCAGTGAGTGGGAGAGGTACAGTAACAGTGTAACAGAGAGAGAGAGAGAGAGAGAGAGAGAGAGAGAGAGAGAGAGTGAGTCTGAATATAAAGAATAGTTTTAATTATTCAGAGACATCTAAACAAATAGACTGTTTCACAGATAGATACAATAGACTGATAGACGACCGGCCAGTGAAGAAGAGTGATAGAAAGAGAGATAGCGTGATAGCTGATGGCTTGCACTCATGACGAAGCACTACAGATACATCACCCATAAGGGAAGGGGAGTGAGTTGCAAGCCATGGGGGGAGGTGGGGGCAGCGGGCACCATGGCAACAACAATAGCCACTCAAGGAAAGTCACAAGACTCCAGTTATACTAGAACTGCACAATACAGTGTCCTTCCCCATACACACACACACACACACACACAGACACACACACACACAAATGTATACACATATATATAGACATGTAAAAAGTATAAACAAAAGCTACATAAATATAACTCTGGACATGCTGCAGAAGATGACAGCGGGAGCGACAGAGGAGAGTTGACAGGATGAATGAAAAGCCACAATTTTGGATCATACCATGGTTGCCGTAGCAGAAGGAGGGATGGAAGGATGGAGGGATGGAGGGATGGTGTAGGAGGTAGGGAGGCGTACGAGGTTACCGTTGGAGCGTACCATTGGCCTTACCACAGGGGGGTGAGAGGAGGAAGAGGAGGAGGAGCGCGAAGAAGAGGAGGGCGAAGAGGAGGAGGACGAGGACGAGGAGGAGTCAGCTGGCTTTAAGGAAAGGCAACAAAGATCAGCACCAGAGCAGCGCCTTGGTGTGTGTGTGTGTGTGGGTGGGTGTGTGGGTGTGTGTGTGTGTCACTGAGCATGTACAGCATTTGTGTGTTTTAGTGTTTTTATGTGAAAAGTTGTGAGAATTTCACACCACCCCTGAAATGAACTCTGCTTGGCTAGAGAGGGTTCAGTCTCTGATCAGCCATCCCAGGTGAAATAAAATAATTTCATCTGGGTCAGGAGGGAAAATTCTATAAAATATTACTGCATATCGAGACTGAACCCAACCTCTGTGAGGGCCACATCAGGCTGAATGACAGCACTAGAAGATTAAAACATGTAGGAAGTTGCTGTCCAATGCCTTAAGGGCCATAATAATGAATGATGGTCTGGGGCAGCCACAAAGGGGAAATGAGCTGACTGTGTATGTGTCTATGTACATGTGTTTATGTATGTATGTGTCTATACACAGCCTTTGTCACATGCATGAGTTTGTGTGTATGATGGGGGATAGAGAGGCGCCTCTGTAGCTATCTGTTTTTCTTTCTACCAGCTGAAGCTACAGTACAGTAATAGTGGTTAAAGCTTTAGTTTAACTCAAACTATGTTAACCAAATGCATCTTGGCATTAAAAGGACAATGGCTCCTTTTAATATGTGTTATTCAAGCCACTCTTTGACCTGAGAGTAGTCAAGATTTAAGTGAAATAAGAACTTTAATCTACTTTCAGGTCAAAGATGTATCCAAATACCACAATAAAAAAGATAGGAAGTTAAGATAATGTTGGCCATTTAATAATGATTTTAGATGCCTTTGGAAATCCCAAAGTATTTAAATAACACTGAGAAGCACAAAGATAACATACTGTAGGGAGACACACACAGGTCATTTCTAGTATTACAACATTTATTATAACATTTACCCATTGAAGTGATAGATTAACTAACTAGTTCAATCTATGACTCAGGAGCTGTTCATTCAGAGCCACATCTTCACGATCACACACACACACACACACACACACACACACACACACACACATTATTGACGTGAGTAAGAAAGTGAAGAGATGTTATGTGGTGTGTGTGTATGTGTGTGTGTGTGTGTGTGTGTGTGTGTGTGTGTGTGTGTGTGTGTATGTACGTGTCTGATGAGAGGAGCTGAGGCATTAGGGTGTGAATGGAAGGAAGTTGGAAGGAAGGACAACTGTAGGAAGAAAGGGAGGGAAGATTGATGGATGGAGGGAAGATAAGGATGACTTGGAAATATAGGCAGGAAGGAAGAAAGGACGGAGGGACGGAAAGAGGGAAGATGGGACTGATTCAAACTAAGTGGAGACTAAGTAAAAACTGAAATATGGGAAAATGTGTGCATTTTTCGGCATGTATGTGTTTGAATTACACAAAAGGCCAGCTGGGTCAAATTAAGCATAATTTAAATCTAAAGTTGTTTTAATTTGTATGTGAAATCAAAGCTGTCAACCAAATAAACTCAAATCATTCCTTATTATTAAGTGTCTCATTATAAAGTGACACAAAGCAAATTATAGACTACCGTGGACTTGGAGGATCTGCGTATGGGTTGTAATTTTAACCAAACAGAACAGTCAATTTGTAAATAAATATACAGTACAGTAGTCCATTCAGGCTCAACTACAGTGCAGATGTGAGTTACTGTAGTTGCAGCTCATCAGATTTAGGAGCTCATTTAAAATTAACTTGAGCAGTTTTCTCACATTGCACGTTATGTTTTCAAGCAAAGAAATTCATCAGTTCAGTCAGTTCAATAGGTAACACGGGTATCTTGAGACCATTCTTGCCCTAGATTTCGGGTTGTGCACCTTTTTGTTTCTTAAGCTTGAACCATACATTTTAAGTGCAACATAAAAGTGGATTTTAATTTAAAGTGCTCATATTATGCTTTTCCCCTTTCCTTTATTGCACTATATATCATTTTTGGGCACGTAATATGTTTTCAAAGTGAAAAAGCCCAAAGTCCAGGCCAAATGGACTTACCATCTCCAACAAAAAACACTGTTTACAAACCCTTCAAAAGAGCTATTTGGTAGTCCAGCCTTTACTTCTGTGACAAACGTGCGTCACTTTGTAACACAAGTTGTAATGCTCGCCTAGCTGCTAGCTTGGCATGCCGTCATACTCTACTTCTGACTGGCTTGTAGTGCTGACCTAGGTACTGTGCGTGTGCAGCTCCCAACAAAGATGGAATAGAAGTGTGATGCTTCACTCTGTAGCTAAAGTTGAGAGCTCAACACACTGGGTGAAAAGAGGAGCTGGAGCAATGTCCAGTACAACAAATATATGATCTTTTTTGAGAATTAAACTATGTAAACCTATTCTGATATAACTTCTAAATACAATTATGAACCTGAAAATGAGCGTAATATGAGCACTTTAGTGTGTAAGGTTCTGGGATTAAAAACACACAACTAACTGATAACAGATAATTGGTTGACCTCTTGGGGTATTTGAAAATCATGAGAGACCCATGTTACCCAGCTTGCATTTCAGGTGAGCAAGCCGCACCGCAAACCAACGAGAAAGAAGACAGAGAAAGACAGAGATAAACATCCATAAAAGAAGAGTTAAGTGAACTGAAAAAGATCAGAAGGAGGAGAGAAATGAAGAGTAGAAGAGGAGGCATTCCAAATACAGAGAAAGAAAAAGCGGAATAGATGTCTGAAAGACACCGCTCAGAGAAAACCACTACAACTCTGTTCACACTACTACTACTCAAAACAAAAACCAAAAAATGAAAAAGAAACCATTTAGGATTTAAGAAGCACCCGCAGGTTGCTGGGAAGAATTAGAGACCCAGGATTAATTAAGTATTCTGATTTGATGACCACAAAAAGTGCAGCTAATCTAAGTCAACAAGCACCCAACAGAGCAGCGATGTGGGTGCACTCAAACAAGAGATTTTAGTCATTTAATATTTACTAAAGGCAAAGTGATAACATTTTAAAGCTGGCCTGTTACTGCACTTTGCTGTGCACTTAGGAATGCAACAACAGAGAGGTTGCTGTTGGCAAGCTGCTACTATTAGATTCTAATTGCATTGCTCAGTACGTTAAAAAGCATTTACTTGTGCTCTACTGTCGGATGAAATGCAGTAGCAGGCTAAAATTTTAAATGTCTCAGTGGCAGGGTCCCAGTTAAAAAAACAGACAAGAGTTCTCACAGTATTGTAGTGCGGAGGGTTTCTTAAAAAGAAAAATAGAAAAGGTAGCTTAGGCATCTCATCACCCAAATCATTAAAAAACACAAAAGAAGAAGAAGAAGAAGAACATTATTAAGAAGAAGAAGAAGAAGAAGAAGAAGAAGAAGAAGAAGAAAAGACTTGGGGCATGCCTTTAGGTTAGGAGGAAAATAATAAAACATACAAAAAGAACTGCAAACCAATCAACAAAATCAATCAAATCAAAGGCAAACTCCAAACCAAAGTGCTGCGTGCAACATCAGTGACTTGTATAGATGACAAAGATGAATATCTCTGGCCCATTAAACCTCAGTATAAAGGTGATTAATTGATCAGTGGTTGTCAGTTCCCAACAGAAATGTTATATTTCAATTTATTTTTTAACAGTTCTGTCAGCTTTTTGTTAAGTGTCTATGTATATACAGTATTTATGTATTTATACACTCCTCTCTTCCTTAGTGTAAAAACATGCTTTGCTTTAGGATCAGATAAATTCATTATCTGCAAAGCAACAATAGGATGTAGACATGTATGATACTTTTTGTGATTCCCCTGACATCAAATGTCTAAATAGAATAACTGATTAAAACATGAAATATTCATGCACTATTTTAAAATTACCAAGTGCTGTTTCTAAGCAGCTTGGTTAGCCTTGCATTGGGACAAATGGAATTCCTTTTCTAAAGACCAGAAAACAACTTCCAAGCTCATACACCCCTGGGATACACTCACCCTATTTGTATGCTTGACCAGTGCTGTCTGAGTTTAAACTTTATTCCACCATGGGGGAACACACCGGTGAACACATCTGTGCACATTGTTTCTCTGCTTCATGTCCTCAAACCAGCAGCAGGGTGTAAGAGCATGTCAGGCAAACCTAAGCTTAATATGCCATATATATGTGAAATATTTAAAAACTGTTGAAGCTTGGATACATAAATGTCTTTGTGTATATTGACCTAGCGGATGTGGATAAGGATGAGAGATGAGGACTCAAGTTTGAGACTCGGACTCGAGTCACACTTAAGTCGCACACGCAGTGACTTCAGACTTGACTTGAGATCTTGTCCTCAAAATACATTAGACTCGACTCTGACTTGAGATGCAGGACTTGTGAACAATCTTTATCTTTAGGAAACGTCTGACGAGCTGAATGTTATTCCCCTCCCTGCATCCTAAAATCCTACCTACGTAATCCGTAACGTATCTGCTGCGTGAGGCCACATGTGAGAAACAACAACAAAAAAGTCGACTGCATCGGCAGCTGCTGAGCGTCCTGGATTGAATGCAGCAGATGATATAACACTCATTAGAACCACGAGAGACTTGAGATTTGACTCAAACTCTAGCTCAGAGACTTGTGAGCATCTCTGAAAAGGATTCAGTATAAAAAAAAAAATTAAAAAAGGAATAGTTCTGGGCAACTGACTTATTCGCTTTCTTGCTGAGAGTTGGATTGATACCACTCTCGTCTGTATGCTAAATGTTAAACTGGACCGCAGCTTAGCACATTTCCCAAAATGTCTAACTAATTCTTTCAAGTAGATGTACTGTATGTTGTAATTGCTTTGTAGAAACTAAGCAAGGCTGTTATGTGTATCTTTATAAGTTGAAACAAATGTTCATGTACTATATATCAAAATTTGACTTGTTTACTTATTTATCTGTCTTCACCTAAAACTGCCACATTTTCACTGGATGTTTTTTTTTAACTTCTAATGCTAAATTAACAGGAGTTCTGTCCAGTCACACTTTGCAGTATATATAGTTCTCAGCCTATTCTTCTGCCAAAGAGCACTTTGAATAAAACACCAATTATCCCTGAAGTGTAAATACAATAGACACTTAACATTTGACTTGTGTTTGGAATATTCATTCTTATTCAGCCCCACAATTTACCATAGGGCCTCCACGTCGATAATTAATGAATTTATACAGACACTTACATATATTTCACAGGCCTTGAGTAAATCCATTTATGGATCAAATTGTTCCCCATGTCTGCACATTACTATTTTCAGATAAAATCTAAAAAACAACAACGGCAAATGGAGTAAAGTTTTCCCTAGTTATTTGTGAATTGAGTGTGTTTCATGACCCTTGGGTCAAAACACCATTGTTCAGAAATTAAAATCTGTATTTGTTCCTTCTTTCCAGAAAATCTTTCTTTTGCAAAAATGTGAATCATTATATACAGTACAAGGCCTGGATATACCACCTTTACATCTGTCATGCTATACAGTGTCCATCATGCCAGGGGAATGGACACTATCCCCTGTGGCAGTGATTAAAGATCAAATAAATGTGAAACCAAAAACAAGTGCTGAGACAATGCAACAGGTTCTATTGGCAAATGCAATAGTTTTTGATGCTATTGATGTTCAGCAGACTGAGGCATGAATACCTATCTGAAGCAGCTTCAAATATTATAAAATCTAAACAGAATAATCCTAGGAGTATAAAGTTTTAAATGCAGCCTTATTAAACTGCTGAAGAACAATGTGTAGGACTGGGAAGGGGGAACATCAAGAACAAGTTTTTCAGCCTCCATTGTTATAAACAACACATTTTAAGGTATAATGGAGTAATGATAATGTTAGTTCCCAAAAAAATATAAATAATAAATCAAACTGACTGTATCAAAATGTATTTAGATGTCAAAGGGTCAAAGTTCTCTCAAACTTTACAATTTTGTGTTTCACTTGTTTTTAAATTACTCAATCCCTGCGCAGGGCACTGCACTTTGTTTTTATTGCATTACATCTGGCTGTTTTTACTGCCAGACTTATTCAGCCGTCTCTTGAGTCCAAATGTGGTGCAGCTGAAGTTCCCTAATCATTTGAAAGCATGCGAGATGGGTATCGGCACTCTGTCTGTTTGTGTGTGTGTGTGGGAATGGCAGAGCAGGCAGGCAGGAAGGGAGGGAGGGTGTTGGACTACTTACGTTAACCTCAGTGATCGCTATGTCAACAATGCTACCCACAACTATCAAGGCATCAAATGTGTTCCATGCATCAACAAAATAATGCTGCGTAGGGGTGGAAAGAACAGAAAAACAACAGAAGAAAAGGACAGAACATAAGACATTTAAAAAATGGATTGAACGGAAATTAAAGGAGAGAGGAGAAAAATAAGATAAAAACGTTATATACATGAGCACTGGAGTTTCTAGTAGGAGAAAGGGAAATAATCAACAAAATTCAACGGCAAAAAAGAATAGAAGGGGCAGTCTGAAAGAGATGGACAGCAGAGGAAGAGCAGCGGCGATCGGTCATGCTTGTCCATGAGAGGAAATGTCAACAACAAGAACAACAGTAAAGAACAAATCGCAACAAAATCACAACAAAAAAAATGCCCCTGTTGCTGTAGTTAAAAATGATGTGTAAGTTTGTTTGTAATTGGTCAGTGAGTTAGTTCAGTTAGTGAGGGAGGGAATCAAACCTGAGGACATGTCACAGTCTGACAAAAAAAAACAAAAAAAAAAAAACATCTCAGATACTGTAAGGAATAAGGAAGGAGGACGCAAGACAGGAACCCTTTATGTTAAAAGCTAAAACCCTGCCTCTGTTCCCTCTACTTTTTAAGAAACCTAGGAAGAAGCTTGTTCTTGCTCAGGAACCTTTGTGTTTGGGGATCCCCTGAGTAGCAGCGGCCATCTTGGAGTTAAAAATGGAGGGAAAGAATAGGGAGGAAGAATAAGAGAAAGAGGAGACAGAGAAAGAAGGAAGAGAGATGAAGAGAAAAGACAGCACAAAACAACACAGAATAGCCACAAAGGAGAGCAGTGGCAAGAAATGAAAGAGTCAGAAAAAGCAAGAGGGCACAAGACAGAAAGAAAGAGAGAGCGACAAGAAGAGTGAGAGTGGGCATCGTACTTACGTTGATCTCACTGAGAATGACGTCTATTATGCTGCCAATTACGATGAGGAAATCAAACACATTCCAGGGATCACTAAAGTACCCCTACACAGGATGAGGTGAGCAGGAGGAGGAGGAGGAGGGTAAGAAAGGTAGGTTAGAAGGAAAACAACATCTGCTGCCACTTCGCAGCCCTATTAAGGTGGTTTGAGGTGGTACAGTACACTAAGGAAACCAACACATGAAAAGACACATTTGTATTCTAATGAAGAGAATCAACGTGTTTCCTTTGCAGTATCTGTTCAAGTGCAGCTGAATTTCCTGTTCTGTTATAGCGTGTTAGATGGCATTTAAGTCTGTATTCTCCTTATTTAAATATAATTACTTAAAGCCAACTTTGTATGTTTAACTTATTCAGCGCAATTTATTATCAGTAGTAGTACAAAGTGAGTACTTATGAAAAAACATCCACATAGCTTCAGGCCAAAATAGTATTATTTAGGATGGTAAAATAAAAATAGATGTTGTGTGTACTTATGTGTACTGTGAAAGGACAGAGCTGCTTATAAGAGAGAATGGGCTATGCTCTGGTTTAGAGACACCGCTTTAGTATGCTTGAACTCAGAGACACAGCCAAGATCTAACAAGGGTAATTTGGGAACTAGCCTGGCATATGGGCTTTTCAGAAACATTACCATCTTCTGTAAAGCAAATTACATCTAATTCAGATTCAGGCTTATTGTTTTCCCATAGCACATTTACATTTTTTATTACTGTTGCTAGAAAGGCTAATGATGTTACTGTGTTAGTGCCAATATTGTGCAACAAGATGGGAGGACATTTTTTAGATATTGTATGTCATAAGATGGTTCGAAGTTGGAGCAGGGGAATGAGAAGGATCACTGGATAATGAGATGTGAGGCCTCTAGTCTAGAACTCTTATTTAACACTGACCCCTGGTATAAACCGTAGTACCCCAACAGAATTACTGCATAACTTCCAATACAATATGCACAAACAAATACGACTGATTTGTTTGCAACATACTGGTAAATTGTCAGATACAGAGAGATGCTAAGAGAAAATCTATCTTACTGATCTATTTTAAGCTTCATCATCTGTCATCAGCAGCGGAGCTATCATCAAAAGTTATGCAAATATTACAAGACATCCTGGGACTCCATAGTGGTTTTAATGAAGTTGTTTGGAGGTGTAAGAATATTAATCTAAAACCAGGGTTAAACATTAACAGAGCTTGGCATTAGTATTTAAATGCTAAAGGATGTATGGAGTGATTCAATTTGTTTGACAAACTAATGTAGACACACATCAGTTTTAAAACATAAGTTAGGCAACAACTGGACACAGGAAACAACGTGTAAACAATAAGAAAAAAAACAGAAAAAGAAGGCTGAGGCAATGAAAACTGTTCAAAAGTTAAAAGGCATTAGCACACATCTTTTTCACAGATCAAATGTTATTGGAGCTGATTCCACGTGAGTCTTGACGACTGTAATACCTGAGAAGTAAAAGTGTTAGTGAGCTGGTCCCCTGTGTGTGCCGGAAGAGTTTATTCAAATCAATGAAAACATTCTAAAGTTGCAACTTACTGAAACACAAAGTAAGTGGTATATTCTCATTAGCATCGTTCAGTGTGGCTTGGGAACATGTTTTCACGCTGCACTTTAACTTATTACATAGAGGAAATTCATGAAAGAAGGGAAACCGTTTGTATATTTTCTTAAGGTTTACAACTTGTGCTACAGAAAAGCTTCTACAAAATCTGACAGTTTAAATTAGCCTTACTAGAGGTATACATGACATGACATTACATAATATCCATAATGCAGCACAGCATGAAGTCAATTCCCAAGCCTTAAAGATTGTTCTGCACGGTTAGGCGGTTAATTCCAACTGGAGCCGCCTGTGCCTGATAATACTACAAGGCACGCATGCTCTTACCCAGACTAAATGGTAAATAATTATTTTTTAAAGTTATTACAAGATAACCATCTTCTATCCATCTTAATAAAATGACACATTTTGCAGAAAATAAGTTGGATTTTATAACAAAATAATTAAATTCTAGATGTTATAAAGCCCTGGGTTCCAAATACTGATATTTTTTTGGATAGTGTTTTCATTTCAACAAATAACTTCCAGCAATTGACTTCACAAATAAAAAGGTCATTTTGGAAGAAATTAATTAGAGATTAGGAATATATACTGTAGTTGAACATCAGTGAGCAGTTATTTGCAAAAAATGTGAGTCAATGCCTAAAGTGTACAGTATTTGACTATTCTATTCATTGGATGTAAATTGTTAGTAGTAACACACATATTTATACATTTGTTTGAGAACATTTTCTACTGCAACCTACTGAATGCAGAAGAACATTTCCTACTCTACTGTACTGTATTGCACAATTGTTATTCTACTCCGCAGCTAGAGAAGTGGACCTACCCTGGGTTTGAAGGCGATCAGTTTAAGGATCATCTCCACAGTAAAGAGTCCAGTGAAGAGCATGTTCAGGATGTTCATGGCATCATTGAAATTTTTCGTCTGTCCATGATGCTGCAAAAACACAAGCAATTCAGTAATGTCAATTATTTTTGTGTGTACTTGCATTCATTTGTAAGTGTGCATGTGTGAGACCCACCTGCATGGCCAGACAGATGGTGTTGAGAAGGATGAGTGTGAACATCAGGTACTCAAAGTAGGTGGAGTTGACCACATACCACACCTTGTACTGGTAAGGGTTTTTGGGGATGTATCGACGCAGCGGACGTGCCTTCAAAGCATACTCCACACATTGACGCTGTGACGCACACAAACGTGCGCACACACGCACGCGCACACACCCACGCGCACACGCACACACACACACACACACACACACACACACACACACACACA
>NC_045755.1:11893326-11895822 GCF_008692095.1 Etheostoma spectabile | reverse complement strand
CACACACACACACACATGAGCATGCACAATGGCACTTTGCAATTTGTCTTTAACTTTTTTCTGGTGACGTAGTTCCCCAACTCTGTCTCTCTGTACTCAGATCATCATGGAGGAAAAGCTATATAATTGTCATTTGGCAGTCTACCCCAGACTACTCTTCCATCCTTTCTGTGCATTTCCATGTTCTCGCAGAGCCATGGATCATCACTGAAAACACAGCTCCAGGGACTTCGTCTGGCTCCTTCTTTTAAGCTTTAGTCTCATCTTCTTTCTGAACTGCTGCAGCTCCCTCCTAACTGCACTCCTGAAGTAGTTCAGCCTCTTAAACTCATGTTCAGCCTCTCCAGATTTTTCCATGTCTCACCCCCACTGCCTGGCCTCCATTCCCTGTCCCTTGTGCCTCCTGAATGACAAAATACCTTTCCCACTACAGTCAAAACAACAGTCACTCTCATTACTGTAACCTGAAAACGTGTGCTTCATGTCTATCTTACTGCTAAGCCAAAGCATAAAAATTGCAGTTGTACACACACAGAGGCATGCACAAATTCAGAAATAGTTGATATAAAACAGAAAAAACAATACCTGGTTCTTGTCCAGCTCACAATTCTTATATTCTTGCTCTCCTTGCTCCTGGAATGTGACGATAACAAAACCGACGAAGATGTTCATCATGAAGAAGGCAATGATGATGATGTAGATGATAAAGAAGATGGAGATGACCACGCGGTAGTTGTAGATGGGCCCAACATCCTCAGTGTGAGAGTCTATTGCCCGGTACAGTAATCTGAGTGAGGGCAGGGAAGAAGAGAAGAGTCATTGAAGGAAAGGAGGGAGGTAAAGATTCTAGGTCAGAAAAAGGGGGAGAAGAAAGACACTTAACCCTCAGTTACTCCAGTAAAATGCTTTAAATAGCAGAGATTATATGGTAGGATACCAGGACATGCTGCTGTAAAACTAAAACAGCATGCACACAGTGTACGTACAATATACAGATCAATATACATGTGCATTGTGTTTGTATGTAGACACACACCCTGGCCAGCCCTCGAAGGTAGACACAGCAAACAGAGCCATCATGCCTTGCAGGACATTGTCAAAGTTGAAGTCACTGTTCTCCCATTTTCTCTCGGATCTTTCAGGCTTTCCCACATCACCATCCTTATACATAATGTAGTAACCCCTGTAAATACAAATACACACACACATTCATGTTTTATCCAGTAGTTATGCTAAAAGAGCGAGTTCAACAAGCTTGCGTGTGAAGGGGGTCTCTTACCTGCATTCTGCATGAGTTTGTTTAGAGCTGTCGCTACAGTAGAAGAACTTGCCCTGATGGAAAAACACAGAAATGTAGTACTCAGTATTGAAAAATGACATTATCACTGATAACATTTCATGAAGCCTGCAGACAGGTCTAAGAAAGCCACTACTTATTCTTTACCTTAAAGAGTTGTACTCCAATGCAGGCAAACATGAACTGGAGTAACGTGGTAACGATGACAATGTTGCCAATGGTCCGGATGGCCACAAACACGCACTGCACTACATGCTGCAAAACACACCAAAAATGTAGTATATGTTTGTGTCTTGTTAGTTAAGAAGAGAATATGTGTATATGTTGTGTTTTTATAGGTGTGCGTGTTGTAACCTTTAGTCCTTTGGCTCTATTGATGGCCCTCAGTGGTCTAAGCACTCGCAGCACTCTCAAGATCTTCACCACATTAATTGCACTGGACCTGAAACACAAATAGGGTTTAAACTATTGACCAGTCAAAGACCTATTTGGATGGTTGTGACAACACAAACTTTAAATAGCAGTTTGTTGACAACAAACAATAGCATGAGTCAAAGGAACTGTAGCGATCGAGACAACACACAAGCTAAGGAAATTAAAATGATCAAGATACAAGCATGACACAAAAAATATATGTCTTGATGCTGAAAAGCATTGAAACATATTTCAAACCACCCTTACCACTTCGCTAAATAATATCTCAGATTTTTAGCAGGGTATTGGAAGACGTGCACTTATTATTATTCTCAAGTAGTCAAACATGTTTATTTAGCTAAAATCTGGTGGCCAAATAAAAAAGACTTCATTATAGTCCGGTTTAGTAAATTTAATCTCTAAAATAATTATCATACACAATAACAATATAAAATGTTGTTATTTGACTGATAGTACCTCTTCTGACATTGTTATGAGTACTATGACATTGTTAAAAGTACTATGATTATTAAGGGACCATTAATCATAAAGTCTGTCATTATGGGTCAGTTTTTCTAAACAGGAAGCAAACAGCATTGTTTCTCTCTAAATAATTGTCTACAATAGTGAAAATAAATAAAGTAAAGTAAAATAAAGTAAAAGTGCTTGTCATGTATGAAATACAACACACACAAATACATGTATGTGTTTTATCCACGGATCACAAGTACAACACAGATAGATCAACACAAGGACACAGACAGACATTTATGGGCAAACAGAGT
>NC_045755.1:11887314-11893316 GCF_008692095.1 Etheostoma spectabile | reverse complement strand
TAAGAGAGAGTCAGTTCAAGCAAAGGTCAAACAGTGTGACCTTTTAAAGGAAGTGGTTGAAAGGAAAATGTTTTAACATACTAACCAAAAGAATCAAATGAATACCATGACATTTTGAATTTTACAATAAATGTTTGGAAAAAGCTTGAACATTGGTCCTTCGGTGATCTGAACCAGGCCAAGTGTTATTACTATTCAATGTTGACATGTATCAAAAGTGCAAAAAATCTAGTTTGGCAGTATCTATTACCTTTTATTTCAGTTTGGAAAGCTAATAGGCCAGTTATTCAGTTAACTGAAGAACAAATACAAAAACCTTTTCCCATAGTGTCACAAAGGTAGAAGGGGAAAAAAGTATTCAGAGTGTCAATGTATTCTTTTGAGGGAGTGACTTTTTAAATGGTTAAAGGAGTGATTTAAAGGGAGTGACATTACTCTGTGTTGACTTTCAAACAGAAAGCAAGGAAAGACCTTTTGCGCAACATGTTACACAGGGAGGTAAAGTTTAAAGGCAGTTAAAGGTAGTTCATGTGGAGTAGGGTTTTATCAGTAACATATCACAGTCAAACCAGCTGTGAAGATATCTTCTAGTCAGTGAGACTACATCCATTCAAATTTCCCCTGTATCTAAATATAACTTTTCAAATATTTAAAAAATATAAAATTAATATAGTTGTGCTTCAGTTAACTGGGCTGCAAGGAAGGATAAATCTGTTACACTTTTTGCAAACCATCTGATTCTAACTAGTTTCATCTGAAAGCAAAAATACTTTAGAGGTTAATTAGATCACGTCAGCCACACTGAGTTAGTTCTTTCATGAGAACTAATGTTAATGTTTCATGCTGTCCACACACAATATTATGAGACTACATGGGATGAGAGCACAACCATTTTCTGTATGATGTAATTTGTTTAAGGGCTGGTTTTCATTTGCATGAATCATTTCCATTCTGATTTTTTTACATCTTTTACTTCAATCTGCACATATGCTTAAATGGAAACATGGCAAGAGAGATATATATTTATAGTATGTCCCAGGACAAATATTTCAATATTGGTTAGTAATAATAGCAAACCAAAATGGAAGGAAATGTAAAGTAAATACTGGGACTATAGCAAAAAGTAGTTTATAGACACTACTAAATGCAGCACAATCACAAATTATTTGACTGTGATGTATTCAATAAAAATCCCCCACACACACACTACTTTTAACAGTTTTAGCATCTAGGTGTAATTTCTATAGCCCAGGAGAGTTTAGTTGATCAAGAAATATGACAACTGATGAGTTTGAGCTGCCCCCAAATGTATGACAAATAGATATAAATAAATAGATAAACACATGTATAAACATTTACTGGATATGACAGTTGAATACAGTATTAGAGGACCCAGGGGTCTAACCGAAAACAATCTCTAGTTCAAAACCAATTAAGCTGATGCCTGTAAAGTGGCATTTTGGTGTGTTCATAATAGCAAATCACTTACTTACTATCAATACAGTGTAATCCCACAAACATACAACTGTTGATAACATCACAGATTACAGTTTTAGATTTATTTTTATTGCTTTAAAGGGGCTTTGGCCAACACTCTCCAAGGCAATAGAAATAACAAAATCAAAAGAGTGACAATTTTACACAGTTAAGGTGAAGGTATGTTAAGGGGGTTATTAATGTGGACTAATATAGACTTACGTCGAGAAGTCTAGTCTATTAAGCATTAGAGACAGAGAGTGTAGCATAGAATATTAAACATCAGAAATTCCACAGCATTTCAAGGAGTTCTGTGCTACAAGAAGCAGAGAACATATTTAATAAACATCACAAAGAGAGAAAGGGATTGGGAGTAATGAAGTGTAAAGTTGTTATAGACTAGAAAGACGTGTGAAGCTTGGGGGAATTTATATTAACAAAAACGTTTTCCCCACTTTGCCACTTTACAACTTGATGTGTGTGTTCCTTGAGTGGACTACTGTCTTGTGCACTAGTCATTATCTAGTTGACTAGTCCAGTCTTTTAACTTGTAATAACACAAATGTATAATTGATGATATTGTAAGCTTCACTGATGATGTCGCTTGGAATTGCTGCGAATCATATTGTTAATATCACTGCGTACAATTTTGTCTAAGATGCTAAAGCAGCGAATAATTAAAATGGGAGAAGAGTATAAAACATGCATCAGGAAACATCATGTTGCACTCACTGTATTCCAGAAGAGATGAGGGACACACTGACCACCACCAGGTCCAGAATATTGAAATAGTTTCTACAGAATGAACCTTTATGGAGGAATGCCCCATATGCTGTCATCTGTAGGGGTCAAAGTTCATATTTCAGAGCCAACTACAAAAGGATCAAATCACAGCTTAGTAGTGTACATGGGGAGCACAAACTGTATGATGAACCATGTAGAGGGCAGTGATACCGACTGCCTTACCTTTGACATTGAGCAGGGATTAAATAGTATCTGCAAGTAGTTGGTCATTGTTTTAACTTTAAGGAAGAGTTTACTGCCAAGGACACATACTTAAAATAATGTGAAAGTCAAGTCTTTATATTTTTGTAGTCCTGATGCAGCAAAGCCTTCCTTCTAGGCATATCAACCAGGTTGTTACAAACACGAATCATTGTTTGTCAGCAGCACAGCCAAATAACAGCAGCAGTCTCTTTTGCTATCCTATATGTGGAAACTATTTTGATAAGGACCACATGAAAGTAAAGCAAATGAATACTGTAGCACTTGTAGATTATATGGCACACTTATCATTTATCAGAAACATTAAATACTACCTTAAGAATAATCTCTATGGTGAAGAGTCCAGTAAAGACGTGGTCTGCATAGCCTAGGATCTGAAAAAAGCAACAAAAACAAATAATTGTTTTTTGTTCCAAAGTACCATTTCCATGATGCTACTGGACTTATGTTCACTACACATAGCTTCCCTGGGATTAAAAACAACATTTAATAGCTGATTGAGCAGGAAATATAGGCACTGTGTCATCAGTTGTATTTGCCATAATAGTAAACTATGACATACTGTTAGAAAATGGAACTATTTAAGCTGAATATTTTTTAACTTTTTTTTGCTTATAATAACCATCTTCAAGCACCCAGAGCCACATACCTCCCCATCTATCTTCAGACACTCAAGGCTAAACTTCTCCCCTTTCCTGTCTTGACTGCTTCACTCCCTTCACATTTCAGGTAGAGTTTTTAATGAGCTTTGAGATAGTGCAGCTGTTTGGTGTATGGTAACCATGGAGAAAGGAGGGGTGATTTCAGTGTATAAGTGGAAACTAAAGAAGTTGTTCTTCAGTCAATCTTCTGTACCCACTCCAGTGTACTGGCTCCTTGCGCGAGTAAAACTTTGTTAAAAGTGATCTCAGTGATCTCTTTGTCGTCTTTTGGTACTTTTCCTAACACATACTGGGACCGAACCATGGTTGTACAGGGGTTCAGCAACCTTCAAAACCTAACTCAATAAAAATCAACTTGACATTCTTGTCACCAGTAACAGGGTCCACCAGTTACAACATAACTCCCTGTAGGCTCCAATGGAATTGTTTACACTGTTGATATAAAGAGAGAAACAGGAAAAAATGCAATTCTTTGGGAGTTAAGTCTGACCTTATCGTCAACTGTGGCATAGTGCTGAATGACTAAATACAATAAAAATTATCTTTATTAGCCCCCAAGTGATCTTGCTCACTGAGACAATACACAATATCTAAAAACAAATACAGCAAACACAGTGCTTAGTCTTAACATTAGACTACAGCTCACAAATTACACCCATTAACACTAAACAACATTAACGTATAAACAATGTAGCTCTATTAGTATAAATAACTGCAGTGCAGATATTTCCTCTATAAATACAAATAGTGTGTTTTGGAATTTTGGCTTAAGGCTGAATATACAGTCTCAAATTAATAGTTGACATGTATTAATACTATTAATACAATTTCTTGGTAAGCGCAGGTTAACAAAAAAGCTTGAAGGGTTTTATTTTAACCATATTTCTTTGTTGTACGTGTACATTACAAATAATGTTACTGTAAGTTGCCAGCCTGACAAAACAAAGCTTAACAGGCGTTTCACTTCATTTTAACATAAAGTAAATCACAGTTACAGTATTCTGGAAGAAATCTCATTAAGTGTAACAGGCCAGTCACAATAAGCTTTGGTTCCTTCATATGTTGCTGTCAGCTTTAATCCATGTAGTACAGAATGCTTCAGTCTGTGCCTGAATGTATATTCGGCTTAATATGCGTATATACTGTATTTTCACTTTAATACATGTTTTTTTTTTTTTTTTAATTTACATTACATGTCATTTAGCTGACGCTTTTATCCAAAGCGACTTACAACTGCTATATATACCAGAGGATTTACACCTTTGGAGCAACTATGGGTTAAGTGTCTTGCAAAGGGACACAGAGGGATTCAAACCCAGATCTCCCGCACCAAAGGTGTGCGTCATACCCACTGCATCATTGTGTGTGATACCTGGTTTCTGAAGGAGTCGTTCTTGACCGGGTCCTCTGCTGCCAGACTGATGCTGCTGAGCAGGATGAAGAACAGGATGAGGTTGGTGAAGATGTTGTGGTTGACGATCTTATGGCACAGAACCCTGAATCTAAAAAACGAAGTGGGAAAAACATATTTGAGTTTGTCGTTACAAAAATAATAGAACATTGTATATGATCAGAACATGACAGAGATAGAAATAAAAAAGATAAAAGATAAATGGAGAAACAGACCAATATCAGAAGAACAGAAGAGGGGGAAAGAAAAGGAGGGGAAGGCAGAGCTACAGTGTTCTCTTACTGGTTGGTGTGGCTGAAGATGAAGAAAGCACGGGCCTCAGGCATGGGAATGGCTTTCTCCTTCAACTGAATGTCAGAGAGTGGCCGCGGCCTTGGGCCTACTGGCATCTCTGGCTCTTCGTCGTCCTCGTCTCCTGATGAGAGGGAGAAAAAACATATAATAGTGAGAGTAAACAGGAGGAAATACAATGAAGACAAAAAGTGGGAAAGAAAAGTTTAGAGTCTTAAAGTATAGGTGCCTTGACAGAAAGTCACACAAAGGAACAATTGCACCTGGTTGATATTGAAAATAAATAATACATTAATATAGTTGTTGAGCAGCTATGTTGGTAATACCAAGTTTTTAAACATATCTACTTAAACTATTAAAAAATAGGACAAAATGCATCATTTTAAATGAATAGAAAACAGTGTGTGACTCAAAAATACACATCTGATCTTTATCAGATATTATTTTGCAAAAAAGGTAATTTATCAGGGATGTCACATAGACCTGTTAAGTTGGGTTAATTTTTAACTAATCATTCATCTAATCTGGTTTGTGTGTTACCTATGTAATCATTGGCAGGATATGGGTTCTTCTCTTCACTCTCATCACCACAGTAGTCATCCATGGTAATCTGCAGAAGGAGAGCATTGCTTTTATTTACCAGTTCTTTTTATTTAATTGATGACATACACACGTATTGGAGTCTGCGGCTACTTTAGTCTTTCTTGATATGTGTGTGTCATTATGTACCTTAGTAGCAGTGTTGGTCTCTCCATCAGAAGTAATGGACTTCAACTCTATCTTCTCTTTCTTCTTCTCCTCCTTCAAAGGCGGCTTCTCGTTGGCATGCCGCTTCTCTGGACTGGCCAACCTGGCAAAAGAGGGGGGAGAGAAGATTAGCATATTTATCTTTCTCCTAACCCTAACAATGTAAGCCCCATGATAATCCACTGATGTGTACTGAATCACATTTAAAGTTACACAATCAATCACAACAGGTGGCTGTGCTGTTATAATCAAACTAAACGGATAGTGAGCAGGCAGGTTGTTTCCTATCATAATTTTTTTTCAAACAGTTACAATACAGGTTTCAACCAATAAGGACACTTTAATGATATGTGCCACTGAGGGGGATGCTATCTTCCTCAGCTGCAAACAAATCTCACAATACTACTGCT
>NC_045755.1:11884817-11887304 GCF_008692095.1 Etheostoma spectabile | reverse complement strand
CCTTTGTAGGCAATGAGAGACAAATATTACTCTATAACACTGGCAAGACAGTAAAAGCAAAGCCAGCAAATGTCTGTCTGTCTTAAACACATAATAATATGTCTATGTTCTAATTGATACGCATTTTTAGTACTTTAATTTTGAGGTTCTGGAATCAGGATCCTTAAGCGCTTCTGGGAAGAACTGACTATCCAGGATACTGTAAGCAAAAGCTCTCCCTTGATCCTATTGAAATTAGACCAACTCTTCCACTTCCTCTCTGCCCCTATTAGCTGTTTGTGTGTTTGTGAGACCCAAAAAAAGCTTTCTATCCTCTTCTTTCTTTTCCTTAGCTAACTGTCTGCATGTCTTTCTTTGTCTTTCTGCTGTACCTGGCCAGCTTTTTCCTCTCCTTCTCCTCTTCCTCTTCTTTTTGGGCAGATGTCAGGCTCTCAGCGTCTGCCAGATTGTCAACAGCAATGGCCAAGAAGACATTCAGTAGGATATCTGTTCAGAGAGGTGAAGCTAAGGATGTGGCAGACCAATCCGATAAGCAGTGTGGTTGGTTGCAAACAATGCTGGTAGGCTAAGTGAGTAATTAGAAACCTTTGTGCATCTAAAAGACACTGAAGTACTTAAGAAAAGATATTCAGTGACCTCAAGTAAACATTTTTGGCTTCATGAATGTATCCCCTCACAAAACACATTCTTCCCTCCTGCAACTAAATCCTAAGTAGGGGTTAGACCTTATTCAAATCACAAACAGGCAGATTGTTATCTGGTTGATGGAATGCAATTTAACAGAATCAAAATAGAAGTTTGGCTGAATCTTTGCTCCAGACTGGATTTTTCAGTGTCATCATTTATAACTCCTTTACCTCCCGTCATAGCCACATTATTTAGGCTGCTGTGTAAATACTTTATCTAGGGCTCAGGATACAGTTTCCGCAGATGAAGAGGATGATGAAGTAGATGCAGACCAGCATGCCGGGGAAGGACGGTCCACCGTATGCCATGATACCATCATACATCACAGAGTTCCAGTCCTCTCCTGTTAGGATCTGTGGAGTAAGAAAGATATGGAATACAAATCTCATCTGCATACAGATAATATTATAGGAGATAGATTTTTATTGGAAAGAAGTCACTCTTGTGACAGTGATCTACAGTATTACATTTCATTTCATTCTAAGACTCACACTAGATTAAATGACTTTTTGTACTATACAAATGGAGAAGACAAAGATCATTATTTTATGGATGGAAGAATAAAAAACAAGGGGAAAAACAAGGTCCAGAACATTCCGACCAGAAACAATTGCAGTATCATTACCTGAAACACAGTGAGCAGAGACTGTGGAAAGTTGTCAAAGGTACTGCGTCTGGTCTCGTCGAAGTTGAATTTTCCCCCAAAGAGCTGCATGCCGAGCAGTGAGAAGATGATGATGAAGAGGAAGAGCAGGAGCAGCAGGGAAGCAATAGAGCGAACAGAGTTTAGCAGGGAGGCCACCAGGTTGGACAGGGAGTTCCAATATCTGGGGAAGAGACATCCAGTTAATGTGAGCATGCAACAGGTGACTTTCAAATGTTTGTGTATGTGGAAGGATATAGGGATACTTAATCATTGTCAACGTTAAAAATTTCAATACTAACCTAGTAATTTTGAAGATTCGAAGCAAGCGTACGCAACGTAACACAGAGATGCCGAGAGGAGACATGATCTTGGTTTCCACCAGAATGGTCTCAAGAATTCCGCCACATACTACAAAGCTGTCAAAGCGATTAAAGAGCGAAACAAAGTATGCCTGCGGAGTTAAGAGAGAAGCAAAATGTAAGGTAGCAAGTAGAGGAGACACAAGTTTACTATTCTCTTGACAATCTTAGAATGTATTAAAGACAACAGTATTTTCCCATATAACTAATTTGAGAGTTACTGTTAGCCACCAACCTGCAGACCCAGACTGTACATCTTCAACAGCATCTCACCAGTGAAGAGCGCTAACAACACTGTGTTAGCTATGTCTGAGGAGGAGGAAAGAAAGGACAAAAGAAAGGAAGAATGTGGAAGGGGTTTAAAAAAACAAATAAGTGCAGCGTAAAAAGGGATAGCAAAAGAGAAATTGTGGATAAGGAAAGACAATGCAAAAATTTAAATAATATAGCTATGATCTAAATGAATAGTGGTGTGTCAGTGTTTGTGTGTAAGTGAATGTCAGTGTGTATGAATGTGCTTACATACCTTGTACATCGGTTAGCCATTGAGGCTGCTGGTGATGTTCAGAGGCAATGGTCAGAGTGTTGAGGAATACCAGGAAGATGACCAGCCAATAAAAAACCTGTGATTTGACCCCTGCCCGGCACTTCCTCCTACACAGCCTGTTCCACCTCCGAGAGTATCGACTGAGGAGGAAGAAGCAGAGATTGAGAGATGGAGAGGTGAGGAAAGATGGGAGCGGGAAGAGGTTGGGAAAAGAAGGGACGTGGGAAAAAGAGCATAGATGTAGACGA
>NC_045755.1:11857792-11884807 GCF_008692095.1 Etheostoma spectabile | reverse complement strand
AAATAGGAAGAGCAAGGGCCCATGAGAGAAGAAAACAGGAGAAAAACAAAATAATGATCAAACAAGTGAAGAAGAGAGTGAATAAAAAATAGCAGATGAGAGAGAGGAAACGAGTTAATTAGTCCGTCTACAGAGTAGTGATGACATCACACCTTGGCCGACGGTTGTCTGTTGTTTGAGAGCAGAGCTGTGGAACAGTTAGTCATCCTCAAAGATGTTTCACACCAAGAAAATGCCACAATGAAGAGCTTTGTTGCAGAATGATATATGCAGGAAAAAAAGAACGCTTATTCTAGGAAATTCAACATGTTGTTCAGAGTTATGTACACAAGGTCTTTTTCCATTTTCCTGCCCTCTACAGATGAAAAATAAAAGTTATTGTTCCTGGTAATTGCCAGCTTCACACAATACAGTCACATGTGAACCAATCCACTCAAAGCTTCATAATGGTATTAGTCCAGCCATTTGTGCAGTATTCTCTCAGTGACAAAATGGCAGCATGTAATTACAAGTATTTGCTCCAAATTATCCTAAAAATTAATGAGGAGACACTCATTTCTTAATGATAGACTGCCTTAAAACAAAGTGAATTTAAACAAGAAGTTAATTGTCCACAACAATTCTTATAATGTAAGATCAGCAGTGTACCACAGCTTTCACAGTAACTTAAAGTGTAGTAGCTCATGATGGACTCTTCAGAAGAGGCAATTATCTTCGCTCGATTTTCTGTGCGCGAAAGTCACATGGACTACACCCTTTTCTAAACATAGCCATGCTGAGAAATACAGAGAGAATTTTGTGACGCTAAAATCAGCTTTGTATCAACTCATTTGGCAATAGCTTGAATGTAACGGACGTTCATTAGCTTTTATTCATGACAACTAAATGAACCCAAAAATTGCCTAATTAAGTATTTGTCTTTTTTGTTGTGGGCATCTATAGAATATTTGTAGTTGACCACTTTTTCCTCTGGTACCACCATGGTTGCAAAGAGATTTGTACTGTGACTGTAGCTGCAAGATGTCTTTTAAAACTGATCAACACAGATCACCAGGAAGTGTTATTCTTCTCTGTCTGTTCCAAATTTATGATTCACCAATATTCTGTTTTTGTTTGTGTGTGTGTGTGTGTGTGTGTGTGTGTGTGTGTGTGTGTGTGATGTGGGTGTGTGTGTGTGTGTGTGTGTGTGTGTGTGTGTGTGTGTGTGTGTGTGTTTGAGAGCTATTTAGAATCAGTTATGGCACACAGCGGCTTTTATCCATGATGCACCTACTAAATGTACCACAACACAGGCGGACATGCATACTTACGGAAATGTAATTTTTAATGTCTGTGGTTGTAATTTGTGAAAACATCTGATCTGGCCTTTCAAAACAACCTGTGTTACAGTAACACAATAATTTCCTGGCACTAATGAGGCACAATACTAGCCTGGTCGTACCAGACTCTCATACATTTCATTTCTACAGAGTCTGGCCACTCTCCATTGACAAGTGTTAACTTCCTTGAAGTTACCGGCTGTGGATTCCTATTTTTGATATTGAGCTTCTCATCTAACTCCTTGCAAAAAAGAAACTACTACTACCTTCTTCTAACTCTGTTACAAAGAAAGTTCCCAAAGTTGAACTATTCCTTTAAAGAGCATGTCTCTCTCTTTCCATCAGTCTCTTGTGTTTCCTGTGTACTACTGTACGCACGCACGCATTCTCGCACGCACGTACGCACGCACGCACGCACACACAGTAGTAGATATAATACAGTAGGTGGATTAAAAGACTATGGTAAACAACATGTACTAACCTGAACTTGGATTTGGAGATCCTATTTCTGGAACACAGAAAACAGAATGGATTATACACACACACACACAACACAAAATATAGACAGGTACACAACATGAAAGGGGTGATTTGAAAGGAATATTTTCCTTAGCAAAAATGTTCCCTGTACAAATTAGTTGTGTGGGTCTAATCTTTCCTGCCCTTTTGAGATGCAATTACCTTATATCACCTGGTAAACATTTGCTAGTTTAAAAAGTAAGGTGAACTACACTAGCACAAAAGTAGTCAGTCTTTTATTTTCTCTACAGAACTGAATGAACATCAGTAATCAGTAATCACCCACTTTTCTTCTGAACAAATCACCCCAAGCAAACACATACATGTGCATACAGTGGCATCCAGTCAAAACAAAAATAATGCTTTAAGTTTGGGTTTCCTCCAATCAGCCCTGGTGTGAAAAATACACAATGTATTAATAGAAAAATGTCTTTTGATTGTTCACCACTGTAACGGCAAAAGGTACATACGATAAAGTACGGAAGACAATAGATTATGGAAGACATTGGAGGAGAGGAGAGGAGAGGAGGAGAGAGGGGAGGAGAAGAGAGGAGAGGACAGGACAGGACAGGACAGGAGAGACATTATTGGCTTCCTCTCTTAGCCAAGTGTTGTTAAATGATAACCAACCCGCACAAAACAGTACAAAGGATGAATTGGTGAATGTGATGACCATATTCAATGATGTGTATGTTAGTAGCGTTACGGCTCTCTTTGTTGAATTTAAATTTTATTTTATTGCTTCTACATTCATTTTGAGACTAAAAATAAATGGGCAACAGTGTACTGATTTTGTCTGTAAAAGCAAATAAATTGACTGACCTGCTGGATGACTGACCAACTGACTGACTAAAGCAATAAAATGACTCACTGACTGACTGAACGATAGAATAAAATGACTGACTGGCTGGATATGGAGGCTGACAGTACACATGTCTTTTCTCTCCATGTGTCCGTCTTGATTTTGGAGATCAGCGGGCGTCGAAGTAGCTCCTAACCAGACGTTTGTCTCCATAGCAATGGAATAAATAACTGACAACCACTGAAAGTATCAGGTTTTATACAAATTGCATTAATTTATAGGCAACAAAATTATTGTTTTACTACAACTTCTATTTGGCATTTGATATTATATATTGGGTTTGTTGCACCTCCTGAAGAATCACAAATAATGTATCCTTTGCTTTGAGTTGTTTGGATCTGACTGGACAATAAACACAAACAACATAACAAAAAATAAAGTAAAAAATGGATAGCAAGAGTACAGATAAACAACAATGTGCCATCAAAGTGTGCAAACTGGCCTTATTGTTCCTCTGGTCATGAATGTCCTTGAATCAGTTTGATTTCACCTATAAATTGTCTATTTCATACTGAACAACAACGTTCTTTATTTAATTCTGCTACGTTCACAGTATGGCACAGTTTTGTATGTAGGCGTGTTTGCTCGTGTGTGCTCAAGTGGGCCCGCTGGGGGTCATGGCTCCTGTGCGTGTCTAAGAAAGAAAGCAACACACTTGTTTGAATAATGTAGAAATGAAAGGATAGGGGGAAGCAGGAGCATGTGAGTCAGCTGTTCGTGAGCTCCCACAGGGGAGGAGGAAAGCACTTCACCAGCAAACACACAAAAGGTGAGAACGAAAGAGCAGAAACAGACAGAGAGAGCAAAAGGAAAAAATTGGATTAGATGTAGCCATGATAGATGTCCTGCTTTTCTAGTTTTTGTTTAGTCCCAAATGATGGTCAAGCTTTCTTTGTACTATAAGAGTAAAATGGGACTTTGACTTCTGGAAATGGGCTTCTTCTCTCGGTCTCGAAATTATATAATGCCTTCTGTAAAGAAAAATGTCACAGACCTTTTCAGTGACAAGTAGGTTACTTTACAAGTAAAACGGAAGTAACAATGAATATATTTACTTAAAAAGACAGTGCAGTGTACAAACTGTAAACCTGTATTTCTTATCTAACGAAAATAAGCTTTTTGGAATGACATTTTTTCTTAAAAAAAAAAATATAGCAACTATTCTTAGAACCAATTACAGAATTCAACTGCGTTGTTTAAGTGTGGTATACTAGAAAAAAATAATAAGGCACTGTGGTTTAGTGTAGGATCCAATCCTCTTAGCCCAACCTACGTTTCATCAAGGCCACAGATTTTTTTTGGGGGAAAATTAGTCAATTGGCTGTGAAAATAAAAAATGACCACCTCTGGGAATTGCAACTCCGTTTAGTTGTCTCCTCTGATCCATCTGACTTCTCCCTATTAAAGTTGTATCAGTTTGGAGTATGATGACAACCTACTGTCAGTCTCCTCTAACCAGCGTTAATGCATGAATTCTTCCAAACCCTCTGTGAGCTTGATGAGACTGAGGTCTGGCTTTGCGAGATCAGTGAAGGATAGAGGCAGGTCGGGCCACTTGTACTACTGAAGTTCTAATCCCAATCAACATTGGGATTGACAGAAGCTGCTGACTGTGAGAGCTGAGGGATAGAACAAGGAGAGGTGTGTATGAGAAAGGTAAGATACTTACGCTAGGCGGGTACAGCAGGTCTCTCCCTCCACGTCTCCCCCTGGGGCGTTATCTGTGTTGACTGATTCGTTCTCACTGGCTGGCATGCTCACTGAGAGACAGAGAGGAGCAGAGCCCAAGGAGAAGAAGTGACAGATATAGAACGAAAGACAGAAAAAGACAGAGAAAGATGAATTAACAGGACAGGGAAATGGGATACACATCCTCACTTACACAATTCTTACACAGTTTTTTATTGCATTGCTTGCTCTAAACCCTGAGCTCAAAACACTGAAGACTCCAAAATGTCATTCAACTTTACAAACACACACATACGCTCACACATACGCTCACACACACACACATAGGTAAGTACTGGGGAGCTTCACTGAATTCTGGGTCAAACACTGTTAAAACAATTTAATCAAATATCTATAAGTTTATAAAAAACTATTTTATACAAATATACTATTTGCATTGATTGCCTAATTACACACTACGTTTTATATTTACCAGTTAGCGATCCTGGGACAAAACCTCTTCAACAGCTAAGCTTCTAAGGATTGCTTAACTAAACTGTGAACAAAACCCTTTTGTGATTTTACAGCTCATGGAGATTGAAAGGAAAACAGGCTATAGATTTTGGTCTTTGGTCTGCAAACGTTGCAGGGGATGATGGAGCTTAATTGTAGCCAAGGTTTTGAAAAAAACTTTGTAATGTCTGTTATTCAGTCTTCTTAACTTTAATCAAGCAGTGAGAGCTTTTGCAGGATTTATTCCAGTGTAAACATCTGAAAATAAGTTCATTACCTCTGTGGTTTTTTGCAGATGGGTAAACAGGTAGGAAGCTCACTGAGCGCAATCTTTCTTTGCTTATAAAGCCACAGAGAGAGTGCACAGTGTCACTTTGTCCTTATTTTAGGACAAGTGTAAGGGTGTGTAAAGATGGAAGGATAAATACCGGGAAGATGGGAGACAGAGAATGATGTAATATAAATTGGCAGCATGATGGAAGGGAGGAAAAAGAAGGAGAATGAAATGAAAATATAAAGAAGTTGAAGGGAGGGAGTAATGGAAGCATCGAGGGAGGTATAGATAAAGGGAGAGGGAAACATGGGATGAATAAGGGGATGGCTGTTTTAGAGACTGATATGAAGTAATAAGTTGATTTTTATTGTTTCTGTCAGTCTTTGCCTGCCTTTGGAAATAAGCCGCACTCCAGTCGCTGTCATCTCAAACACTTATTGTAACACCCTCTGGGTACCAGAGTCAGAAATTGATATGAATCTCAATGCATCTTGTATTTTATGCATGCTTACTGAGATTTTATAATGCCAACCTGTATAACCTTTTTTTCAAAACAACCTGGGCTATCAGGATATGTATGCTGCGGGGATGTCACATTAATGACTATAAAAAAAAATCCAAAAAAAATCTGGAAAAACGAAAATCGAATCTCACATAAATGTATTGAAATCACATAGAGAAAAATAATAAAACAATACTTTTGGCTTTTGAAAATTGTTCTCCCAAGTCTTGGTAATCAAGGGAAACAAAAATAACTGGAACTAATATAAATATAAAACTATTTAAATGTTTTTTCCCAGAAAAGTACATACGCTTTTATCTAAAAAGTTAGATGCATAATCTTCATTGCATTTCCTGTCTCCTATTAGACATCAGACTCAAATCAAACTCATTTACACATCCAGGGCTGCATCTGACCTGCCTGTGTCTGCTTGCAATACACAGAGACTACATTCAAGGCCCTCTTGCTTATATCTGGTTATCAGGGTTATCTATAGGCTGAGCAAGCTGCCTGTCTCATGACATACCTTCATCTGATTGGTCGACACAGCCAGCAGTCTGATGTCCAAAGCCAAGATGGTGGTGGCAGTAAGAATATTGTAATGGCGGATTTGCACCTTAATATTTTTATTTGTAATCTTTTGCATGTTTGTGTGCTGCTGCACTTCCCAGTTTGTGGGTAACAAGCACAGTGTGTGCGTGCTGTGTATAAGCCTAGGCGCATTTTACTAATGCGCTGTTAAAATAACAATGAAATGCTGCGCTATTGACTTTTGACCAGGTTTTGGTTGGTCAGTGAAGCGATCACTTTCTGCTACCACTGCAATCCAAAATCCAAAATAATTCCATGCTCAATTTAAGTTTATGGTTGATGCACAATCGCATGGAGAACCTTGTTAAAACAGCGCATTTCTATGCTTCTAAACAAAAAAGTAAGTCTCTGCATTGTATGGATGTGGAGAGTTAAATATTAAAATAACATAATAAGTGAGGTCACTGGCGTCCTTTACGACACCATCGACTTTGCAGTGTAAAGTTACATATATAAAAAAATGAAAAACATGGTGAATGTGTAGCCAATCATCTGCCATTCCTCATTCTAAAGACCTGACTGTAAACATAAAAACTACAAAAAGTGTCCAGGTTTGACATAAAGGGCCCATCTTTGCGCCCGTGGACATGCTAGTCTTACAGGGAGGTGTGTTCAGGTGAATTCTTGGCATATTGCTATCATCCTAATAGCAATGCGCCAAGGGTAAAAACGTGCCTGGCTGTTAAAGGGAATAGGAGATGACAACCTGATTGGTTGTTGCATGTTACACCCAAAACCCACCTATGAATTAACAAAGACACTAAGTACAACTCTTTTGACACCATGCGCCTTGCACATGGACCCTTTTTTTTGGCCATCAAACTAGCAAAAGTAGATTTGTACACACTACATACAAACCTGCGATCGTAAAAATAGGGCTTCTTTTTGTAGATCAACCTAGTTCCCATGGCAGATTTCCAAAGGATTTTTACAATGTATTTAATATAAATTAGTTAATCGGATTTGCAGAATTCAAACGTTAATAAAAACTGTATATTTTGTTGTTGTGTTTTATATCATGAGCTGGCTTGTAAGCGCTTAGCTAACATAATACATCAAAGTAAGCTAGAGTGAGTGAACAGTGTACTTTGCCACATGCTTGGTGATGGATGAATTCTGTGCTGTAGAGATCATGATGGTCTCTGTGAACATTAAGTCCTCTGCTGTGAACACTCTGTATGTTCCCCCACCTCAACACGTGCCACCTGCTGCTATGCTACTTAGTTAAAAGCACTCGGGGCCCTACAGTCTCTCCCGAGGCTAAAGCCTTTCAAATATAAAACCAGCCTTGTGCCTTCTCCTCAATAGAGCTCTGAACTAGTTTAATACCTATTGTTAGAGTAAACCCCAAAGACTTGAGATGCAGAGAGGAGGAAGGAGATGGAGAAGGAAATTGAAGAAAAAGGAACAAGGAGCATGGGAGGAAGAGAAATAGTAGGATGGAGGGAATGAGAAAGACATGGAAGGGTCACACTTTTTCAACGAAACAGAGATTCATCAATTCTTACCAATTTTGGTAAGTGCCACTAAAGTAGTGATTGGGGGAGACAAAATGTATGCATGCTTATGTTCACCAGTGTACAGATCTGTTTTGTGTCTGTGTTCAAATACTGAAATAGAGGTTAAGTCAGATATTAATAATCCACGTCATCATCTCCATTGGTCATTTTCAGATATTTTAAGGGGTTTCAATAACAAACCCCAAACTGCCCAAAAGTGACTTTGAATTTACAGTTTAAATCCTAGACAAAATATTCTGAACATCAGGTTTTTCATGCAGTCTAAATTTAATAAATCAATGTAATATTTTGAATTTGAGTCCCTCTTTTTTGCTCACTAGGCAATTGTCACATTATATTGGGGAGTAAAAACAACCAATAAACATGTTAGCATGTTAGCACTCAACAATGAAGTCAACAATGAAGTCAGTAAAAAGAAAGACCAGTAACTTACATTTCTACTCAACAATATGACAAGTGCTTGGTGAAATTTATAAAAAGGCTAAAATTCAAAGGTTGAAGCTATTTCTCTAATATTTGTTATTAACAGAGCTAGCATGGCTAGCAGCAGTGCAGAGGGATTTTAGGGAAAGGAATCTGAAACAACATTGAGAGGACTGTGACATCACAAATATTGTAAATGTAAAAAAATGTTTTTAGTTGTCATGTACAGTGTGTAAACCACACTTCAATTCTTCTCTGTGATGACATTGTCCTCTTATTTTCAGACGAGTCAGGCAGATGCGAACGGTTTCCTTTCCTATAATCCTGTTAAGGAAAACTGTGGCTGCATCTCAATATAGAATTTTCTCCTCATATCCATATTCCTTGTACTTATAGTTGCAGACTCCTCTTTTAGATTAATGGAATTTAAAATTAAGGATCATGAAACATGGACAAAGTTTTAATGCAATGGAGACAAGCAATAATGCCAGGGATAGTAATTGGTGGCAAAAATCTCCACTGTGAAATAATATTAATATATATGGCCATAAGATTATTATTCAATGGCAGGTGTACAAAAGGGGTAAGCGAGACAATAAGAATAAACTACATTATAGTGTTGAGAGGCAGCCACTGAAAAAGGTGCTTACTACAATGCAGGAGGAGAGGAGAGGAGAAAGAGGAAAAGGAGAAGAGAGGAAAAGGAAAAGGAGAGGAGGAAGAGGAAGAGGAGGTGCAGTTTGCTTGCAAGTCTGGAATCACGTTTCCAGTAAATCTTTTACTAGTGCTGGACCATGCAGACAGACGCACACGCCTTACGAAGGAAAGCCGCATTTTTCTTCACGGCTCCACGAAGAGATTGAAAACGCTGATTCTTACCTGGGGATAGAGAGCACGGCTCAGGAACACAATCACACACACACACGCATGGATACACACAAATAGGTACTCACAATCAGCACAAATATGGAAATGTACACTCACTGTAAAATCGAACACAAATAATCACATGTACTCTGGCTCTGATGACATACACAGCCTGTTGTGAAGAAACATGATTGCTTCTGCAAAAATGGCATTCTCTCTTTACTGTCACACCTCATTACATTACTCCAGCTATAATTTCAGATGTATTACTATAACTGGCAAAACGGCATTACTGCCCTTGTCTCTCTTGTACAATTTAGTGTTTTAGAGTGTTCCATTGCCAGACTTTGCCATCAATTCTAAACTAAAACCTTCTTATTCCCCTGGGTAAAAAGAAACAATATCTAATGTTTTCCGTCCACTTCACCTCTTTCTCTCACATTATTTGCATCATTGTGAGCCTGTACATTCATAAGTGTGCTCCTCCACACTAGGACCATTCTATCGTTCTGCTCATTTAATTCACATGATTGTTCAAGCATAGTGCAGAATAGTTCAAGCAATATTCTTTGAATTCATTTGTACAGTACATCATATACAAATACACAGCTAAACACACATGCACTCATACCTTAATCAAAGTATTATAGTTATTTGTTATTACAGTTATTCATCTCACTTAACTAATCACTGTTCAAGGATTGTTTTAGCTAAATTGGTTTAGCTTAAATTTCAGATGATAGTAATGATGAAAGAAAACAGGC
Source organism: Etheostoma spectabile (assembly GCF_008692095.1). NCBI lineage: Eukaryota > Metazoa > Chordata > Actinopteri > Perciformes > Percidae > Etheostoma > Etheostoma spectabile. The sequence continues at coordinate 11,874,985 of NC_045755.1, read as the reverse complement.
TTCTTGGGCACCATCATATTCAACCGTGCACACACATAAAACAGCTCTCACAAATAGGTGTTGATAAAAAATACATAGCAGGACATTTTGATAGAAATATTATAATATGTTTACCTTGTTTGACCTACTTTATCACAATAATCAACATGAACACAGGAGGCAGCCCCTCCAACTCCACACACTGTGTCATGTTGTTAACACACATTTTAAACAACCATTTTTTTTATTTTTTGTACTTTTCTGTAGGGGTTGTTTGATGACCTCAATAATAGCCACAGCCAATTAAGTTGTTCTTATGCCATAAACAGACAATAGAACGGTCCGAAGTACGCTGATACTTTAGTTTTAAAAAGGCAAAATCTTAAATATACTGAACATATTTTGATATGCTATACTTCCAACTCATATACTGACACATCTCTATGACTATCATCTTGAAACAGACAGTAGAGTGGTCTTCAATGAAATATGTTTCAATAGGGATGTTTATCTTATTGAACCTAAAGCAAAATAACCCTGACATGTTTCTCCCTAGCTTCATCCTTCCATCCATCCTCCAGATTCTCTTTTGGTGTATAGACGGGATATGTAAACCAATGTGCACCTAAAGAGACATCTTGACCACAAGCCCTTCATATCTTATTTTGTATTTATTGAGATTTACCAAGATAAATTCAACCAAAGCAATCGTACCACACAAGCCTGATAACAAGCAAACACACACAACAGTGACAGCACTGAGAGGCACACATACCGTCCTTAGAGTCAGCAGAGTGACTGAACCAGGCACACTTACTGCTCTTTTTACCCAGGTGGGCTGGGGACACTACCAACACAGACAGCAGTGTCAGGATGTCAAAACAAGACGACAGCATGCAGGAACAAGATTGCAAAGAGTGAGAGCATGCAAGACACTCGTACACAGGCATACAATATACCCCTGAGATGACAGGAAATACACAAAAATGTGCAGAGGGAACATGATGCATATACATAAATAAATAAATAAATAACTAACAGACCATTCATATCACACTATATTGGATCGCATTTGAGTGTGTGAAAATGATAACCATATTTCAGATGCTCTTGACGCATGCACAATCACTCATGCTCAATACAGTGAATGACATCTAGTAGTCTTTCTCTCTCACCAAAAACAACCACACATGTACTCACACTATAAATATTTATGATCATGTGAACACACTATTCACATCCTACATTGATATGCTGCCCCTGTAGCTCTTCATGTTAAGATGGGATGAAAGACAGACACGTAGAAAGGTGTGTGTCGTCTCTACGAGTGTGTGGTCAGTAGTATGACTTGTTGGGCGCCCGGATAGCTCAGTTGGAAGAGCAGGCGCCCATGTATAGAGGTTTACTCCTCGATGCGGCAGGACCAAGTTCAACTCCGACCTGCAGCCCTTGTCATTCTCCCTCTATCCCCCCTTTCATGTCTTCAGCTGTCCTGTCAAAAATAAAGGCCTAAAAATGCCAAAAAAAAAATATTTTTAATAGTATGATTTGGTCATAATGTGAAATCCCATGTTCTCTGTCCCAGATAGCCTCTCTGTCTCACACACACACACACACACACACACTGTATATTTCTATCCATCTTTCATATCGCAACATCTATTTTCCCTTCCATCTTTCACTCTGCTATCCTTTCTTCTATTCTCTAAGTGTCCAATTCAACTAACGTAAAAGTGTGTGCGTGTATTGGTATATGCAAAATGTCCTGGGCAGCAGGGACAAACTGCCCTCATTCATCTTCCCTAAGGAGGATCCATCCATCGAGGAGAGAGGGAGACAGAGCAATATGGGATGAGTGACTTGATTTTCCACCTTTAAAAACAGAGGGATGATTGCTCTTTCTGATAGAGAACTTTTCATCATGTATCAATCATTTTGTGAACTAACGTCCCAAGTTTAATAAAAGTAATGGACTGAATCTTGCACCTGGCTGATACACAGTTTTAATACTGAAACGTAAATTGGTTGTTTCATGTAATTATGTACTACGGGTGTAAAGTTCCACCAATACGAAATGGAGTCTGGTTGTATTATCACAGATACGACTACAATGATACAGGGACCCCTGGATCGATCTAAAGACCAAGAATTTGGACAAAAGCCTCGCAATTTGTGTGATGAAGGAATTGGGTTGGTCAGCCAATCAGTGTCCTTGTTTGGGTTTGCATAAAAAAAACACCTGTACAGTGTGTGCTGCTAATGTTAGGTTTCATTTTTGGAGTTAGGGGTGAAATGAATACATGGTGGATATTGTGAATCGTACTAGCTGCGGTCTGTGAATCATCCATCCACATGTGCGTTCATAAACATTTGAGTAAACTGGCATAAAAAAAAAAAATATATATATATATATATATATATATATATATATGTATTTCGGTATGTTAACTTAATATTGATGTTATGTTCTAAGATGTTCAGTTAGAATATAATACATTGGCATAAAAGTCTGCAGTATTATTGTGCTCATGTGTACTTCTGTAATACTGTATGCAGAACTGGAGTGCTCACAGTGGCTGTATAACGTTGATCTATGTTTGAGTTACTGACTCAAGATCACAGCAGCAAGGAGGCTGTTTCATTTAATATTTATCTGATGTATATGTTATTTATAAGTGGCTAGCAAATTAATTTTAAAGTTATACTATTAGAATGTCCTAGCTTTGCTATTGCCTGGTCCTTGCTACAAATGTATATTTATTTAAATGTAGGCAATGCTTCTTTTATAGAATTAGCTTATTTTAATTTAGAATGAAAAATGAATTTACATTAAACGATTAACTGTATCTATCAGATTGAATCGTGTCTCCTTGAATCGCACTACATCGATTCAACATTGAATTGCACAGAATTGTTCCATATCAAAATGTATTGTCCCTGAACAGTATCATAGCCCATGTATCTAGATACATATTAGATTGTCTTCTAAGGTAAAGATGCACATCCCTAATATGTAAACGTTTATATTGGACTACACTGGGTCAAGCACACATTTCTATCTTGTTCTACACATTCTGTCCCTACAACACAACTGGCTCAATCGGGGGCCGCACAATGTATTTGTTTGCTCATTAATGTGCCACACACAGCTAATGGGTTTTTGACACACTGATTGGCCCAGGGGAGTAACGGTAACAGGTGAAAACAAGTTGATTTGTTACGGATTAGCCACAGGGGTGTTGTGCCTCATTTTCATGTAAATTAGGCCATTGCTCATTTGACCATGATAATTTTTTGAGCTTCACTGAAAGATTAGATCATAATTTTTTTCTTTCTTTCTTCTTCCCTTGGCAGTCATCAGTGTTTCTCAGAATGAGCCACAGTGCTTTGTGGAAGATGAGCATGCTGTGTGCAGAATGTGTGCTCTGCCTTTGCATATTTAGTCCTCATCATTCATTCATCATCAATGTGAGGAAGCTGAACTCTAATCATTTATAAAATAGTGCACAATACATACTGAACAGTACATGCAAAAAAATAGTACAGACACACTTTTTGTCAAATCACTGCCTCTCTTTCGCACAATTACTCTCTCTCTTTCTATCTATCTTCCTTTAAATCATACCTCCAGGTTGAAAGAGGCCAGTGCTATACTCCCCCTCCTCAGGAAATGAAGTTCAGTACTGGGGAGACATGTACAATGTGTGTCTTTCTGGATGTGTTGTGGAGAGTAGCAGTATGTTAATTTTTGTTTGCAATTTTTTTTAAACACATGTAAACACATTCCTAAGGATGTATACCTGAAGAGAGAGAGAGAGTGTGTGTGTGTGTGTGTGTGTGTGTGTGTGTGTGTGTGTGTGTGTGTGTGTGTGTGTGTGTGTGTGTGTGTGTGTGTGTGTGTGTGTGTGTGTGTGTGTGTGTGCGCCTGTGTGTGTGTGAGAGAGAGAGAGAGAGAGAGAGAGAGATTTTGCATAAGTGATTGAGTGTGTGTGTGTTTTTTGTGTGTATGTAAGAGTGTGGCTAGTGACTATTAGATGCAGTCTAAAACATTCCACTAATATCTAAACTGATGTTAAACCTCAGGAGGGTTCTCAGCCAAAGCATGCAGATAAATATTAACATCCTCTCAGTCTGTCAGTCATTCATTCACTATGAACCCGCACCATGTGATGGAGACTGCAGCGAGCTCACTACTTACAGACCATACGTGCACTCAGTTACCCTCACAAGTTCTTGTTTGCACGAAGCGCAAAATATCTTCAGATCTAAACACAATCAATCCAACTGTGTTGTCTCATGCGAAGTCCTACTGCACCCAAAACCCAGACTAACTGCCGGTACCACCACACAACAATTCATAAATCACACGCACAAATGCACTGTCATCCTCAAGGCAAATTGCAGTAAGCAAATAGATTGTCACTTCCTTTTGGCATTACTGTTAAACACACACTGTAGTACTCACAGTTTCTAGGTTTGTCATCGTCCATGCCCTCCTCTTCATTCTCTGGGTCAATGTCTTCAGCCTGAGTGATCCAGTCTAAATAGCCCTTTATTCACACACACACACACACACACACACACACACACACACACACACACACACGCATGCACGCACGCACGCACGCACACACACACAAACGGAAAATACTAACTGGTTAGCAGTACTGAAAGCAGTCCCTTTCAACAAAAAAAAAAATACTTGGCTGCGTCTTTAATTTTCTCTTTTTTCCTGTCTGTAAAGCATGTTGTCTCCTTGGTCTCCTTTCTTTGCTTACTGCCTTAAACCGTTGGTGTTTTGACATCCATCTAAAATGTTAATCACATTTTTCTATGCCTGGCAGTTATATACTGTGATTTGTGACAGCTGTTACATCCTCTGTGAAAAGGGGGCCTCAACTACAAACCCACTGCCTACCTTGAGGTCCTCCTCCAGTTGCTGTTTTTCTCTGAGTTTCTGGAAGTCACCACGTGCCTTGGCCTTCTCTCTCTCTTTGGAAAACTCTCTGGGAGGAGGGGAGCAGGATGGAGGGATGGGGGGGGCAGAGGGAGAAGAAAAAATAACCTGAAAATCTAGACTGAAGTGCTGCAAAACAAATCATGTAACAATACTGTGATAATACAGATTATACAGTGGTGCAAAACAGGAAGGAGGGAAAACCTGCTAAAGAGAAAGAAAAAATGTCAAGTGCAGAGAGAAAAATTGTGCCAAGGAGACAAGATATTAGTATGCAAATACAGATAAAAGCAGACAGACAGATTCACATCTCAATCATTCCACTTCATCAAAATATATTTTTAAGCAAATATATACACTTTAATTCTGTTATTTTTGTATGTTGGTAAACATTTGAACTTCTTATTAAGCACACGATAAGCCTCCATACAAACACAATATGCAAATGAGCTGCAACTATTAAACTACCATCATTTGTCTGAACTTTCTTTCCGGCATTTAAAAAATGTCTGAATCACTGTAGCTGCATTCTAATCATTAAGCCTGGTGGAAATGTAAATTGAGACACCCCTGCTGACTGGCCAAGTGTGGATACAGTAAGTAAAGACATGCCATATACTTTGAAAAGAAGGAGAAAGTTTTTAATTAAAGCAAAATAACTTTCCCAAAAGTGTGCTTTTACAGGTAGTCTCAAATTATTACCTGTGGCCAACCATTGCTGATGACTGGAAAAATCAAATGGCAGAACTGAAGCATTTAACAGTATTTACTTTTCTATTTTAGAGGACTGTTCACACACTTGATATTACTCAGTGTCATACAGTTGCATTGTTTTATATATTGTACAAAATTACATATTATAGTGTTTTGGTCTATAATATAATTATAGATAAAAAATGAATTACACTTGATGGGTCCAAATTGTGTAATTCATGCAAATTAGTCATCTAATTGTTGCTGTCACAGGGCATCAGGGCCCCAGGTGCTCCCAAGCTGTAGGGAGTTGTAGTTTCTGCAGTCCACCCCTCCTGCAGTCCACCCCTCCAACTTGCAATGTGCTTGGTACAACCCCAGAGAGAGGGGATAGAGAGGGCATCCCTAACCAGCTGTACCAACTCCGCCTGCTCCTGTCAAATTGGAGGAGAAGTGACTCTGCACCAAGGTTGTCCTGTATCACTGAGCTTTTCACCTGTTGTCTGCCATCTCATTTTTTTGGTCACAACCCTGAGGTTTGGATCATAGGTCAAAATGAAGATGAACAAGTAGACCGAGAGTAGGGCTGCACGGTTATGGCCAAAATGATAATCACGATTGTCAATATTGTGATCATCATTAATTATCACGATTATTTGTTGATTTTAACCAATACATTTATTTTCTCATATAGGCTATTTATAACTGCTTTCACATCCATACTATGCTACATTCTTCTTATGTTGAAGTTGTATGTTGTATAGACATACAGCTGCAACAAATGTAAATGAAAATTAGCTATCTGAAATAAATAGCATAGTTTATATGTATATATATTTTTAATGTATCTCTGAGAAAGCGCTTTCACTTATTTTCAACAATAACTGATTAAAAGAGCTAGTGAAAGAGAGGGAGTGCGATGGACGTATATGCTACTCACAGAGTGATGGCTGACTCATTATAAATAGGTCCAGCCAGGGTTGAATGGCGGGTCAGCGGAGTTACCCACGTTTTTTTTCTTAAACGCTATTACTCTACAAACTGAAGTTAGTTGCATTCCATAACTTCTTCTGTGTTTTTTGCCGTGGCGGCCACGATAGCAGAGTAACCAGCGGAAACACTGGTACAAATACAGGTTTGCCTCTCATGCTTAACAATATACAACTGTTTTAATAACAATTCAAACTGTAGACAAATGTCAGTAGTGTGGACCGGCGCCGCTGTGTGGCGGGGCTGCGCAGAGAGTAGAGGAGAGAGAGTAGAGGAAATATACTAACACAGACAAGGCTTTACAGAAGACTGGGTCATGTATCGCAACCTTAAACCATATCGATAAAAACAACATTGGTTTGTTTGTGTGCACTTGAGGAAATATATTACTCAAGCCCTAGAGCCCTGTGAGCTAACAGACACTAACTAGCACTGGTCACTGCTGTTGTCTGTTGAATTTTCCTCACTTTACTCTGTCCTCTGTGACTGTCTACATCTAGAAACTAAGCTGCGCGATGCAGGGAACAACTCTGACAGGTACATGATCAGACAGTGGTTTACGAAGCGGTAGAATATCGCTCGATCTCGCAAATTTGATCGTGGGAAGCCAAAATTGTGGTCGTGATTAAAATTAGATTAATTGTGCAGCCCTAACTGAGAGCTTCATTTTGTGCCTCAGCTATCTTTTTGCAACTCTTCATGTAGAAACAATTGATTGAAAGGTGTAAATGTAGAATTAATATGAGCAATCCATTTTATTTTTTTAAACTCCTGTAGCCACTTATTATGGAGCAATCTTATTTTCATAACTTTTTTCTTTGTAATACAGTAGATGCCTCCTTTTTCAAGTGTCTGGATTTTGGAGGTGATGTGGGTAAAGAGGACATAAGCAAAGATAATTTAAGACAACTAAAATCCATGTTAGAATAGTGTGAAATCACGAAACATGACGAAACCTAGTGAAATTACTTTGAGGTGTCAGGATGAAAGAAAGAATTAAGGAACATTTGATTAAACGCTGCACTTGGGGAAGGTCAAAGTCAGGTTGGAGCCAAATAATTCATTTGGATGAGAGCTGACAGGAGCTGGGAGGCTTGGGAACATTTGCAGCTAAAAAAGTGTACAAATCCACATTCGAAGGTCCATTGGCGAGTAAACTTTAGACCATCACAGCCTTGCCAGCTGCAAATGCAGTATGTTTTTAGAAAAAAAATTAAGTTGGACTTTTTGCAGCAAAAGAAGTCTAAGAAAAAGGTTCAGACTTATCTGAAGGCTTATCTGATTATTCTTAATCATATATAATGCAATCAAGACAAAGATTTCAATTAAACAGGTTCCCTGAAGAGCAAGACCAGGATGAAACTCTATAGATTGTTATATGCCATTTTCATTGATTTCTACAGTCAATCTACAGGTTAGGCTTAAACATAATTTATGTGTGTGTTATATGTGAAATTTAGAGGAATAATGGAACAGATCACACCTACAGACAGCACAGACAAAGACAAACACTCACAAACACCATAGATCAATGAGCATTAGGACAAACTGCTACTGTCTCGCTTGTCAGAACATTAGCAGAAGACCCAATCCTATTGATCTGTGTTTGTAGGTGCCAGTGTTTACACCCCACCCCCCCAATTCTCTTTCAAGACAGCCTCTCTCCCCATTATTTCTATTTACACATTACATCAAGTCCAGACAAACCCAGTCACACCCAATGTTTCTGTTACAGTCTGTGGTCTCTATTCCCATCTCTCTTCTTCTTCCTGTTTAGCCATTAGTTATTATGCCAATCTAAGACCCACACACACTCCATGGAGGAGGCAGTTGGTAAAAGGTCAGGCTGTGTAGTGTGTTGACAGCATCATTAGTCAGAAGTCAGACAAAGCGTCAGACAGCCAAACCCCCCAAGCTGTTTGGACCAGATAGACCTCTATTATTTTTCCCACAATGCTCCTGTCACATCACTGTGGGTATCTAGAGTCAGATTTGGGATCAGTCAGTCAGGGGTGAGACATCATAAACTACATACAGCATGTAAAGAAACCATCAGAACAAGTAGAAGATTTACTAATGTAAAACATTTCCCACAATAACAGCCCGGACCTCTAACTTGCGCAGGTGTTTGGTCCCTTGTCTTGTGTGTGTCTGTCTGTGTGTGTGTGTCTGTTTATGTATGTGTTGTGTGTGTCTGTTTCTGTGTGGGTTGTTTTGTTTCCCTCTATCCGGTCTTTCCTCTGTTTAGTTATTATTATTTGTTTTTTCTTTCTTTTTTTGGCCCTGGGACGCATTCTTTGTCTTAGTGTCTTGCTTGTAATTGTTTGTCACTGTTCTTGTCTTGATTGTTTACAATTTCTTAAATATATATTTTTTTGATCACAAAAAAATCAGCTGTGATTTGTTTATACAACTCATATTCAAATTACACTCAGGTAAGGGTTCTAGTATTTTTGAAATGCCTTAACCCCTAAGCCTAACTTTAAGCAAAGTAAAGGTTAACTTTTTAATGTGTTCCCAAAAGCTGCACTGAGAACAAAGAATGTTATAATAGTAAGAGTGCTTTTCTATAAAGGGCAACACTATAGAGTTGTAGAGAGCGGAGAGTTGTGAAGAATAAGACTTTTCATATTGCCACTTAGAAGCAATATCAAAAAGGTCTCTAATCCAATAATACCCAGCTGTCCTGTTCTATTGTCCTAGGGACAGATGCTGAAGTACCATTTCACTAAAGTCAGCTACAATTGTATTAACTAACATTGTTTGTGCAGGTAATTTAGTTCAGATCTATGAATTCACATACACATGGTACTGTAAAACTTTTTGGACATAAGAATCACTAGATCATATATACATTTGAATGTCACTGTCAGGTTGCACTTTTCCAGTTTAATTACAAAACATTCCTGTACACGCTTTGTACAGTACAAAGTTAAACACCATCTACTTTCAGAAGCAGGAAGTAGACGGAAATAAAAAGTTCTCTTCAAGAATGACAACAGTGAAGCTCTCTAGGGACAACAGCATGAAGACATGAAGGAGAGAGAGAGAGAGAGAGAGAGAGATGTTAGTCTCAAGTGACCTTTAACCTTGCCCTTACCCGCTCAATACCCCCAGAACCAAGTTTAGCACAAAGAAGGATCCGATGATGATTAAGGTGACAAAATACATCCAGGGCCACATGTACCCTACTGCATCATTCACCTAGGTGGAGAGATGGAGGCATGGAGGAGTGGGACCAAAGAGAGATGGATGGATGGATGGATGGATGGATGGATGGAAGGATCATGGAAGGTGGATGGAAAGTAAAGATGGAGGGAGGAAAAGAAAGGCAAGTAGAGAGAACATTTATTGAGAGGGCAGGGATGAAAGCAAGGAAAGCGCAAAAAGGATTGTTGAGGGAAGGGAGGAGTGGAACAGGGACGGGGTTAGATCCTAAGTGAAAGTTCCCAACAGATGGGACCGTTTGCTTCTGCAGGATCCCTGCAGAGATTATGGTGCATTCATGGTATTTGTCAGAGTCACTTAGTGGGCCACATGGCAACATATCTGACTGGCTATATTTAACTTGGATTTGAACAAATGGGTATGTATCGCTTGAGCACATATAAAGGAGGGTTACAAGTTAAAGAACAGTTTAATTTACTTCAGTAACACTGAAATCAATTCCTTTTCAGCATTATCACTGTGGAAAGAAGTTAGACACTCCAACAGACTGTGCAGCAAGACTCCCAAGGAATGGACATAATTACTGCCTTTGTGACAAATTACTCTCTCTCTTTCTCAATATCATTACTCTTTCAAAATAAATGTAATTTGAATAGAATAGTTTAGTCTAAGTTTTATTGTTGTTTTTATTAAAACATTTTAAATTTTGAGCTGTAACTCATTATTATCATAACTAGTATTACTATATTATCATTTTTGTTATGGTTGTTATAATTATCATCTGGTTTTCAACTCGGATTATCAAATTATGTATACCTGCTAACTGTAATGCTTTTAATGAGCATTTACAAAAATGTATGTTTCCTCAGTGCAGCCTTCCATTAGATAATTTACATTTTGAATGCCATGTTTCCTCCAGATGTCACTCTGTCCTCAAAATAACCTTTTTTGCCTGTTGTGTTTTCCCTGTTGTTTTTTTAGGTTCCACCTCCATGGCTGGCCTAAAGGGGTGAATTATTAATACCCCAGTGTGTCCCTACAGGCCTGGTGGTGCTTGTACTAAAACAGCGTGACTTGGCCGAGTGAGGTAAAACAGCACCCCAGCTTGTCTGCTGGAGAGACATTTATTGAAAAGAAAACACATCATGTGCCTCTATACAAACAGGCTGCACATAAACAAACAATGTAAGCAGATGCAAGCTAATCTGCACACGGGGCGGCTGTGGCTCAGTGGTCGAGCGGTTGCCTGCCAATCGGAAGGTTGGTGGTTCAATCCCTGGCCCTGCAGTCTCATGTCGAAGTGTCCTTGGGCAAGACACTGAACCCCGAGTTGCTGCACATCGAAGTGTAAATGTGTGTGAGTGTTTATCTGATGAGCAGGTGGCACCTTGTAAGGCAGCCTCGGCCACAGTGTATGAATGTGTGTGATTGGTGAATGTATCCTGTATGATGTAAAAGTGCTTTGAGTAGTCGTTAAGACTAGAAAAGCGCTATATAAATACAGCACATTTACATTCACGAGACAATCATGTATGTCAACCAACACACATGACAGATCTTTAAATGCAGTCACATGTTTAAGAAGGAAGACGGTCTTTTCAAACTAAGCCTGGACTGAACAAAAACAACTAACTTCTCTAAAAGAAAGACAAATGAGAAAAGTAAGTTGCTTGTGTATGTTATTCAACATGTGGACTAAATAAGAGAGTCTGCCTAAGCAGACGCTTAAGCAGTATCTTACTTTCAGCCATTAGCCAAGGTTTGTCCTGTAACGTTTACCTTAATCCTGTAATGTGTGTATTAAGATCCTTAATTGAAATGATGATGATCGGCATTACGATGTTCGCGGCTGAAGCCTGTTAATTTTACAGCAGGAGAGTCTGGATTTACACAGTTTCAAAACTATTAAAATTAAAACTAAAACATACTCAAAGCAAAATGCTATAAGATATACTGAAGTTTATGTACAGTTACATTCAGCAGAAGATGCATTTATATATGTAAAAATCTGTGTTTACTTAAACAGACACTGGCATGTAAAGTGCACTTGCCCTAATAATAACAATAATAATGACAACAATAATACTACAAATATGCCCAATATTGTGCTTTTATAGTGGCAAACCATGCGTTTTTTCCATTCCATTCCACTCTGCAGTGGTTCACCGGCTCCTTAATAATCAACCATAAATTGCACTTTAAATGTCTGGTCCAGGGAGTCTTGTTGCATGGCCATTTATCACATCCAAAACACTATGTACTGTACAGCCACATCACACACACACACACACACACACACACAGACACACAGACACACATACAGACATTTGTACACACATGACAACAGGACAACCTCTTACCCGCTCAACACCCCCAGAACGAGATTGAGAACGAAAAAGGAGCCGAAGATGACGAGAGAGACAAAATAGACCCATGGCAGCTCATAGCCCATAGCATCCTGCATCTGAGAGAGACAAGAGACATAGGAGAGAAGGAGACAGAGAGAAGAGGGGGATTAACAGCGAGGAGGGGTGGAGGATAGAGGACAGATAAGGGGGGTGCAAAGAAGAGAGGGATGAGGACAATGGGGAAGAAAGAAGATGTGGGAGAAAGAGGAAGAGGTTTGAGGAAGTTGACATAGAAATAATGAAGGGGGCAGTAGAGGTCAAGGGCAGGAAGCGTGTTAGAGAGGGAAATAAAGCAGGAAAACAAGAAAAGAACAGTGCATATTTGAAAGAGCAATAGAAAGACCTGGCATTCAAGAGTGGCAGTATTGTATGTTTAAGTGTGTGTATAAACCCTTTTGTCTGCCTGTTGGAGAGCAGGTCCTTGACAATCCATAATTAAGAACACACTAAACAACACTTAACTGCTTTTGTCACCTCAACAGCAAACCTCTTATAAAGAAAATCTTTACACAGTTACAATTCCTGAAGGAAACGTTTGTTGTAAAGGTGGATGGGGCTTTATGGTTTTAGATGCTGTGACTCTACATTGACCATATAAACCAATCATATTCTTTTATAGAGAATTTATCGCATGTGAGGCTTAAAAATAATAGTAAAATAAATAAGGATGGCAATTTTAATTTGCAGGGAAACATTCCACACACTTATCTGGATATTGTATTAAGGACTGCTTAAGACAGATGGTTATTAGGGCTAATGTAAATGGTAGATGGTGTAGACAAGGTTATGTCAGAGAAGTTCAGCATCGAGAATTGGATATTAAGTGAAATATCTGATTATTATTCTAAAGGATCTGTCATAAATCTGTAGTATGTGACATAATGAAAACTATGAAAATGAATGGCCCAAACTGAATGAAAGGCTTGCTGTTGTCTAACGGTTTTCCCATAATTATTTGTACTCTAACCAAGGTCCTGTTTATCATAAAGAGATCTGGCTGCACAACAAAATAAGTGAAGTGTACGATTTAACTGATGTGTGCACATGTGAGTGTGTAGGAGGTTGCAGCAGACAGGGTAGTTGCAGGAGGGGTGTAGAGCCAGTAAGCTCTCTGCTCCATGTGTATACACACACACACACACACACACACACACACACACACACACACACACACACACACAGAGCATCTAGACTGGCTGTACTCTTGTCTTCCGACCAGCACATGCACCTGCTTGTATGTACAGTAAGATCCCACACTCACCCAAAACTAACCAGTTCTGACAGTTCAATGTTGCCACCAAACTGAGACTAGGATAGCTAAAAACATCAATTTTCTTTGCATCAATCAAACTTCTTTACCAGTGTAACCATTCATTCCATTACTTTTGTATTCCTAAAACATTTACTAATCTAATAATTCATTCATTATTCCAGTATTGCTTGTTAGCTAGCCCCAATGTGTGCTTCTCATGTATTATTCAAGTCTCAGAGTTCAAAATCTGTTTCTCTGAAAGCTAAATCACTGGCGATCTTTTAAAAACCAATAATGTAATTTACCCCTTCTAACAAACTCTAACAAAGAACAAACAAAAAGAAAATACTGGATCTCATTGGTTGATTGACAATATGGACAAAATGTGTAGTTATCAGGTAATTGTATATTAATTGTTTAATACAACAAAAAAAGCAAAAAACAATAAAGGAAATATGTCACTTCTTGTTGCCATCTTTTTTGGATAAGGAAACATAGTCAAAATTCTAGCTACAGGATGAAAATAATTTCATTTGTGGAGTGGACTGATTATTTTTTCATTGACATGGACAGATTAGTCTTATGATCCTCGAAATAAATACCGTCATAAATGTGTTGTTCAACAACCTCCTGAGATCCTATCATCATTTTAATTCCAGAGAAATGGATACTTAGCTCTGTGACCTAAATATAATGATAAATATAATGATAATACATTAGAAGCTCAAATTGAGGCTATTAGATACGTCATGTAAATTAGCACAATTTCGTTCTATTGTAGCAGTTAATGTTGACATTCAGTTGAAAAGTGATGTTTTGAAAATCCCAAGAACCGGCACTCATCTGTACCACATGAATGCTTTGCAGCGGTGAGACAGACCGCAGTGTGCACTCATATTAAGGACCTTCCAGTAACTGCCACTGCCCTGGGTCTCATCATGGCAAAGTAACACACAGCAGTAGAGTAGTGGCAACAACTCTGATTGATGTTTGAGAAAACACACATACTAGCTAAAACACACATACAAGTGTATGTAATTTAAGGTGGAGCTTCCTGATTTTTGAGCCCTTATCACCTAGAACTGCACGGGGCTGCTGCATGCTTCTGGCCATTTACTAAGAAAGGGATAGTTTTTTTGTGTTTCAATGCCTCGGTGGCTGTATTTGTATTTGTGTGTGTGTATGTGTGTGGCTGTGTGTGTTTTCACTTGACACTTGAATCAAGCATCGGGATTCTACACACGTTCCAAATGAATCTGTGCCTTCAATGACACAGTGTATTGTCTGCATTGATTCAGCCTTCGTCTTTCTTTAAATAATCTTTGTGTGCGTACCTGCCTTTCTGACAGAGGTGTTTGGGTTATTGCTTAATGTTCTTTTTTCAAAAGCACTCATGTGGCACTGATGTTACAGATACAGCACGGTGGCTACACACACCGAGCAGTATGGCACTCACTCCACCCATACACACATAAAGACACTGTTGTGGTGTCCGGCTCACCCAGTACAGAACGTCCGTCCAGCCCTCCATGGTTATACACTGGAACACCGTCAACATGGCAAAGGCGAAGTTGTCAAAGTTGGTGATGCCATCGTTTGGGCCCTCCCATCCCACTCTGCACTCTGTTCCGTTGTATTTACAGTGTCGACCGTAAGCTCCATCAGGTGCACACGGTGCCGGCTTTTCCTCCGCAATGGTGCCTGTGACAATAAAAATATGAATAAAGATATGTTGTTATACTGTATCCTTCCTATCTAAAAATGTCAACTGGTGCAAACAAATATAAAATAATTATTGTATTTGCTGGTTTGTTTAAAGTGTTGCCTTTAGCTTCTTGCTGGTTGTTAGAGACAAGACAGAACTAAGCTTAGTGATGGGATGTTACTTACTGATATGTTACTTGAGAGTTGTAATTTGCATCCACTCTCGTATTTTATGCACACAGGCTTTGTACCTTTGACTTTTTCTAAAAGATGTCTTGTAACATAGTTGCACATCTTTTATACAGATGAGTCCACCGTGGGAGTTTCATGCCCATCCAATATGGATTGGAAGTGGTCCAACTGTAAGTCACCTTACACTACTTATGCAAAAAATGACCGGGACTCTTACAGAAGAAGTATCAAATAACTACTACTACATTTTCAGTACATCTAAAAAATGTCTACAACTAAAAGAAAAATCAATGTGAAAAAGTGTTTAGCGATTACTGTAATAAAAAACAAGCTCTCGAGGGTGATGTATAGTCCACCAGCACTTACCCAGTGCAAAGGTAATGCCTCTGATGGGACCTATAACATCACCATAACAACACTTAAGTCCATTCATACCTAAGGGCCTTCACTAATATATGTTTCAATCATTTATGGAAGCTATTGTTTCAATTATTGGCCAAATTATTCATACTCAGAAACAGAAATGAGGGTTTCAATAATTAATGGAGGTTATCATTTAAACAGTTTAAGGTATGTGCTCTATTTTCTCCCTGCCCTGTTGGCTGATAGGTGATGTCTTATTGACTGTTAAAGATGTATGCCGTTTTATTTCAGATGAAAAGGTTTTTGTGGTACAATATTCACCTGTGTGTCCATCTCTGGAGCTGAAGAGTGAATATATGGCTACTCAAGCATGCTTTCAAACACAGTTGCATACATGCTTCAAAATGTATCTTAGCATTGAATAAACAAGTGTATGTGTCTGATCATGCATGTTTGTATTTGCATCACTAGACACTAGTCTCTCCCCCTCTGTCTCTTTCTTTATGTGCATGTTTTTGTATGCGTGTGCGTACCTGTATTCTGGTGAGTGCAGGTTTTGTGCATCTTGCCCATGAAGAGCTCCAGGCCGATGATGGCATAGATGATGATGACGAAGAGGACAAGCAGGGCGATATGGAGCAGAGGAACCATGGCTTTGATTATGGAGTTCAACACTACCTGTAAACCTGCGGCAAACACACAGAGAAACTGCTGAGGACATTACGGTTGGTCAAAAAAAAACAGAGCAGCTAATGATGAAAGCCTTTTTCTCATATAAAAGTGTTTGTAGTGCATCGTAAAGCAGAGAAGTTAATCACCATGTAAGCACTCAAACTGACTCCTATTGTTGTTATAAAGCCTAAATATTCCCTTTTGCGTGTGATCATCCACTCAGAGAGTCTTCAATGAGTTTCTAAGAAAGAATACAAAAAATAATACTTGTTCGATACAACTGTACAGTCAATTTACTGAATGCGTTCATGGACAAAGGCTCAGGATACTGCATACTAATAACTCACAAAAACAGTGACAGGTATACATTCTGTTGGGGAGGCTTATTAGCATGAAAGACATTCAAATGTAAATGTTTTTGGTCATGTCAAATCAAAAGAATCCACATTTATAAATTTGGGTTTATTTGATCACTTTGTCAAAAATGTATTACGACACGTTTATATAAATACACAGCTTATGAGATCACGTTGATGACAGCTTATTTTTTACTTGTTCATTTTTGCATGCAGCCTGAACCAATTACTAAGATCTATTTATCCAAAACTAAGGTACGTATGAACTGGGAATTTTGCATGCTATTACACCTTTGAAAGAAAACGAAGGGTTACATTCTTGTGTATCTCAGTGTAAATTCTTTCAGGAAGACCTAACTCTTAATCAATGCTCTACCTAACTCAAAGTAGCTGTTGGAGGCGTTCACTTTCCTGCTAAACCAATCAGAGTCATACACAAAATGCAAGGGCCAATCACAG
>NC_045755.1:11856941-11857782 GCF_008692095.1 Etheostoma spectabile | reverse complement strand
CTGCTTTAAAAAATCTGTTTCTCCCTTTTCTATCAGCTGTCGCTGCAGGCAAAGAGTGCAACCCTCCACCTCCACTTTCACCTCCAGTCATCTACTCCAGCTGACCGGTCTGGAGCCTCCTTCGGTCTGGTTTTTAGGCTCCTTTGTCACCATCATCGGTGTCTAGATTCCATCGGGGGGTCTGATGGTTCTCTACCCCTATGTATTTATATACAAACTATTTGTATAGCAATGGAGTCTAATCTAACCTTATTTGCATATCTGCAAACATGTCTCTCCTGATTCAAATGTAGTTTGTATAATAGTATAGTGTAGTTAGTAGAACAGATGTCCCATTTAAACAGAATAAACAGGTTCATTACTAAGTTTATTTACCATGATTTTTGTAACTTCTACAGCAAATAAGAAGAGTTAGCAAGCATGCAACTGATCAGTTGCCATGATACCAATTCAACACAGTCCAGGGATGTTGGACTGGATTCAGTCTGAATGGTGTGCACTGTAGCACTCAAAATTGTGAGTGATGATGTTATAAGTCGTTATACTCAGATTCTAGTCAGGATATGAGTACTGCTCCACTGGGGTGTGATTATGGGGCGTTTCAACCAAACCAGGAAAGAAAATACCTCTCAAAATACACATCTCAATTCTCCAGCGACAGCCATCTTGTTGTAAACGAATTCAACCCAAGCGTTCTTTCGTGATGTGGTTGATTACCTTACTGTTAATCATCTGTCCATCATCGTATAAAGCCCGCCCTGACAAATTGATTGGTCCAAACAGCTCTGGTTTGAGCATAACTGCTCCACAACAGATCAAGTCCAGACCAAACTTCCCGACC
>NC_045755.1:11853066-11856931 GCF_008692095.1 Etheostoma spectabile | reverse complement strand
TGGGCGGGGCTAAGTTTGGCTGGCATCCTGGCTAACTCACGCTATTAAACCAAACAATAGTGTCCCAGAGTGTGGGATGTGCATTGGCTTGCTACTGAAATCACAGAAATTAAACAAAAAGCACACAAACACACACACACACACACGTACACGTACACATACATGTACACGGACACACACTAGCAAAGCCTTTATCCACGATATCCGATCCTTTCTTGTCTTCTGGCCTTGTGGATTATTGATTTTTGTAGTCACTAACACAGACAGGCTGACAGACAACTCATCTACTGCTTATACTGTCTGAGTATCTGACAAGAGGACTCTTTGTTGTGCATGTGTGTGCATTTACACATCACTGTGTGTGTGTGTATGTGTGGCATCAGGCAGCAATATCAGCTCCAATCTGTGGTTCATATTGCTCCTACCTCACCCAATAACCATTCACACCTGATCCTCAGAGCATCTCTTTCTTTTCTGTCTTTCTTTCATCTACAGCTCTTACTTACTGGGTACTCCAGAGACCAGTCTGAGGGGTCTGAGTACTCTAAACGCCCTTAGAGCCTTGACATCGAAGCCCGCTGCCTTCCCTCCAATAGGAGTGGCACCGTCCCCCTTGGTGGCCTGCTCTAAGATGGCACTGAATAACCTGTAAGACAGAAAGTAATGACTTCAATGAGAATCAGCATCAGCATGACATCCCATTTCCACATTCCAGAGAATATCTGAGAGAGGAAAACAATAAAAGGGATACAGACATACAGGGATATATTACAGAGTGAGGATTATCTAAAGTGGTCATTATGGCCTTACATTCTTGCATTGCCACGGTTGTCAACACTAAACTGAACCATCTAAACCACATAATCTACGAGGAGCCAAACCTGGACCATCACAGATTATGATCCGGCCAACATATCAATTTAGGTTCACAATACATTTTGGTCCACCTAGTTTTTGGTGCTTTTTCGACGATTTGTCACTTTTTCCGATGTTGTTGTCACTTTTGCCAACGTTTTTGTCAGTTTTTCAGATGTTTTTGGGCGTTTATTTTTCTATGATGGCAGAGGAACTTTTTCTGACTTCTTTAGAACTTCTTTAGGATGATTAGATAAAAGCATATCAATAAACTAAACACGTCTGGCCCTTGATGTGATTCTTATTTTCCAATGTGGACCTTAGTGAAGTTGAGTTTGACACCCCTGATCTAAACCATAAAAAAAGAAATAGAAATAGAAAGTGTTTCATCTGCTCCCTCTGCCTTTCACAGATAAGTAAATGTGAGACACTCGGCTTTAATGATTTGACAGTTGGCTCAACATGTCTTTAGTGAAGAGGAGCGTCTCCAAATTGTGTTTATAAGTGAGTGCGTGCTCATAGCACTGTCAGATTCACTATAACACACATTTATATTTTACCATGTGATGCTACACAACCTTCTCTCTGCTGTATTATATCTTGTACTTAAAGCTGTTGCTTTTTGTTAGCTATTAGCTTCTACGATTTTTTTTTACAGGTAAGCGTGGCCCCAAGTTTCCATTTATGTACACTATTTGGCCAAAGGTATGTGGACACTTTTCCATATGCATTTGTGTCTGGTCTGGGGCTGTTTTTCATGGTTTGGGCTGTAGGCCTCTTAATTCCAATTATGCTACTACATACAATAATATTTAAAACCAATGGTTTTCAACCTGGGGTTGGACAGTTCAGGAATGAGATGACCAACAATCACATAGAAGTGTAATTTTCACGTGTCCATACACTTTTGACCATATAGTATTCAGTAGACAAAGTATAATCGTAAATTAAAGGGCTAGACATGTTTTATGCTGTTTCCCTTATGTTGGCTCTGATCCCCTTTACAGACGCCTCTTTGGATGTTAGTGGCTCACAAGCTTGAATTTACAGTAAGTACAGTACGTCCAGCTGAGCTTATCACTCTCTCTCTTTTCTCTGAAATCCTTTAGAAATCACCATATAATACCATTTTTTAAGCTAAGCTAGCACGGCTCAAAGGCCAGTTAGTGGTGCGTTAGTCATGGAGAATTATCAATTAGCACAGTTGAAATGGCCACTTGAAAATACCTTTCAAAACATTTTGCCCTCTCGCATCCTCTTACTCTCTCTCTCGGCCTCTCTATTTCGCACTGCCTCCCTCTCAATTTGATTTACTAGCTCTCTTTCTCTCTCCTTTGAAACAGAAAATGAAAAGCACTTCAAGGATCCACAGTTTTGCACCAACAGCATTTTGCCCAGCATGTTTTGCTGTGGTGGCGTGTTAAATGATAATTAGAACCTTTGAGTGTAGCACCACATATCGGCTTGTATACATCCACAGCTAAAGATAACAAAAGCTGTGTACATTCATAAAGTTAACAGGGGTTTTGTGGTTTCACAGTAGTCAATACACCACAATACTACTAAATTATAAATTCCCAATAGACTAAATATGTTCATTATCAATTCATCTTTTGATTTTTTATTAACCTATTCTCATAGCCCAAATTATTCTTTTTGCTTGACAAAATCCTAAGATATTCCTAAAGATATTTGATTTACAGTGATATAAAACACCCAAATGCAGGACATCCTTAAAATATAAAGGCTGGAACCATGTTAACCAGTGAGTAACCAGCTCGATATACAGTATGATTTTAAATGATTGATTTTGTTCTTGGCATTTGGCTAATCAATTAATCAAATAAAGGTTTCAGCGCTAATTTAGAATATTTGTATGTGAAAACTGTATTCTTTTGTGATGATTCTAAAGCTATTTGTACCATCAAAACTTAAAAAGTAGAACTGGGTTACAGGCTAAAAAGAAAGATTTCTAAGAAATGAAAGTAACAAGAGGAGAAAAATAGATATAAGGGTAAAGACAAGTGATGACAAAAAGAAGTACCTTTTGTTTTGTACACGCACGCACTCACTCACGCACGCACGCATGCACACACAGCCTGTTAGCTCATTTGACTATCCCTAATAAACTCTTTAAGTATGTGTCAGTAAGAGCGTAGGCTCTAGCATCTGTGTGTATGTGCAGGTGTACATGTTGTGAGCATTTATGCGTGCCTTTGTGTGTGATAGAGTGTGCCTCCAAGGCTGCTCTGCACCAGGTACAAGCTCTTTCACCCATATGGTGAACATTCCAGGGGGGGCAACTCTGTCACTTCTCATCCCCACACACACACACACACACACACACACCACACACCACACACACAAACACAACACACACACACAACACACACACACAACCCCACACAATACACACACACAAACAACACACACACACAGAACAGGCGGGCAGGCAGTTAGGCACACACAGGCACAGAGGCAATCACTCATTCATGCACAAACACAGATAGAGTGCTGTCACAGCTGAACATTTTCTGGTGTCCTCTTCGAGTGTGTGAAATTGTGGGAGTATGTGTGTATTAGTGTTTCACAACTTTGCGAATGTTTTTTTTCCATTCTGTGTCTTTTCCATGATCTATTCTTATTGTTCACACCATGGCTACGCGAATATTCACATATGTACTGTATATATACATATATATATATATATATATATATATATATATAAAAAGGAGAATTCCGGTTGATTTCAACACATTGCTCTGTTCTTTGTAGATTTAGAGTGCTGTCAGTAGTGAGAAAACCAAAACCAATCAGTGCTGCCTACACAGTTTTATCCTCCTGCTAGAGTTAGCAACCAACAGGCTTAAGCAGGGTGAGTTTTAAACGTGTTTTTAGCCTCTAAACATGTTCAGAATGTCATTACAAGTGCCTACCCATGTGCAGTGATTGCTTCCGAGTGAACACAGTGAATCTGACTACAGTAGATGTGAAAGAAATGCATGAAAGT
>NC_045755.1:11851722-11853056 GCF_008692095.1 Etheostoma spectabile | reverse complement strand
AATTCAGCTCTGTTTAGTTCCTGTGTTGAGACAGCAGTTAGAGAGTTTAGGCACCGTCTACAAAATAAAACACAGAAAAGAGATTAAACAAAAATATGTAGGCTATCAATTTAATGATTAAAAAAGGTAGTGTCTCCAAACTTCCCTAAATTATAACTTGTCTCCTGCTAGTTGTACTACAGTACTTACTTTTAAAAAATAAGCATATGCTTATTTTTGAAAATGTGTTTTATCTCTTTTCAGTGTTGTAGTTTGTAGACGGTCCCGAAGCACTCCTTGCAGTATTAACCAAGACTAAACAGAGCTAAATTTGCAGAACTTTCATGCATTTCTTTCACATCTACAGCAGTCAAAGAACACGTTTAAAACTTGCCCTGCTTAAGCCTGTTGATGGTAACTCTAGCAGTAGGATAACAAGGTGTAGGCAGCACTGATTGTTTTCATTTTTCTCTCTACTGACAGGACTCCAAATTTACGAACAGAACTATGTGTTGAAATTGACTCCTTTAAAGTGTGTTCACACAATAAACCAAAACAGTGGTCACAACTGAAGCCATTTGTGCAAAAACTCTAACCACAGTCTGTATTACCAACAGTCACCTGAGCAAAACAGTTCACATCAGCTGCAAAACTCACTCCAAGCAACACACACTCTTTACACACGTCTCAAAACAGGGTCAGTGCAGCCAAACACTCGAGACAACACACACTATAAATCAGAACACACTGAGAGTAAAAACACTAGCATCAAACACCAACACAGAAATCAAAACATTTTTTTCTTTTCTGTAATAATTTCTTTAAAGAAAAGAGTGAATTCCATTCACATGATTTTTTATTTAATTTTATAACATGCCCGTTTTTTAGGTTAACAAGAAGTAATGAAAATTAGCAGTTTGCTTCAATAGATATATTTTAATTTTGTATGTGGTAATTTAAGTAATTACTGAAACAAATGAAAGGTACATAATAGTAACAAAGCATTGTGGGGCTAATCCTGCCTCTCTCCAGCATCAGGCTGCACGTTTTCATCAACATCACATTGGATGTCCTCTCTTGCCATGCACCTGAGGAAGAACCTTCAGGATTGCTTATCCATCCCTGGCAGTCCTCTGGACTTGTGTCCCCATATCTGGCTTCCAATAACGACATTTGGTCATGTAAGTTTATCATACACTTTCCACCTCCAGGCAGAGAAAAACTCCTGCTCACCTACTTCTGCTTAGGCATATAGCCTAAATTGGAATGAGCAGTGTTTGAAATGTACCAAGCTGAAATCCATTCTGTTTTGAATGAGTGATCAACAGTTGTGACAGCAGTGTGTTAGCATTTGA
>NC_045755.1:11832792-11851712 GCF_008692095.1 Etheostoma spectabile | reverse complement strand
ACGTGCTGTAAAGCCACAGTGTTGCAGGTTGTGGTTAAAACCACGGGATAAGTGTGTAGACTTTTGAAAACTGTATTCAAACAATGAAAAACGAACTAGAGTTTGTGGTTAGAGTTTTACACGTGTCTTCAGTTGTTTGTTGTTTAGCAATAAAAAAAATTTAAAAAAAATAATAATCTGAGCCTTTTCTACTTTGCTTGGAATGGTGAGCTTTAGGCACGTAAAACTGCTTGAATTAAGTTATAGAAAAGTTTGTAACTATGGATTCACCTTCGTTATTCTTTTCATAAAGGAAACTGGACGTGAGCTCTGGCCTCTGTCTTTCAACAAAACAAGTAAGGTTGCCTTAATTCTCGTTTGCACAACAGCAAGATGTCACTTCTCATAAAACCCTCCACAATGGCAGTTGTAAGCCTTTTGAATAAATGACCAATGCTGTAATTTTTCTGGTGAGTGCAGTCTCCATTATCATGCCTTCACAATGTTTTTACTGGACTTCACCTCATGTGTTAGTGACCAAGTAAAAATCTGAAACAGTTGCCGTGTCAAAAGGGAAAGGACAATTTGGTCACAAGGTGCTTAATTTTCAAACATAGCAAACACCAAACCTCCTAGAGCAAGACACTGACTGAACCCTGGCAATGCCAGGGCTGCAGCAGGTATCTGACCTTCTGACCTTATTTTGGCAGGGTTCCGGGGTAGAACACAATTTCCTCAAACGGATCAATACAGTATCATTGCACATTAAATTATGCTGCGTCACAATAAAAGCAAGAGAGAAAGAGACAGAGAGTAAGAGAGGCAGACAGAGAGTGTAGATAGAAGCACAAGAGTGGTAAAGGTTGTGTTAATGCCAGGGGCATTGGCACCATGATGCCAATGATGTGTGTGTGTGTGTGTGTGTGTGTGTGTGTGTGTGTGTGGGGATCCACAAAGCCTTCCTTTAGGCTGTTGGTTGCTTTCTTCTTGCAGTCTCTCTCTTGTGCACTTGCACAAACACGTACACATACACATGGTCAATTAGACCATTTGTATGGCATTAATGTAACTGTCAGGTCCACTGGCTATTGTGCCATACCCCAACACAACATTGTATGCACAGCACAGCTGGCAGGCAGACACACACACACACACACACACACACACACACACACACACACACACACACACAGACAGACACAGGCACAGAGGGTTTAGCAGATGGGCTAGGTTGCTGAGTTGCAGATAAAGGAAAACAGAGCAAAGCTTTGCTATCAGCATCTAACAAGCTAATCAGTTTAGGCTTCACCAATACACTGTAGGCCAAAGTTTACTGCGGCTTTAATACAGCTTCCCTGTGAAGGAAGATTGTTTTATGGCAATACTTTTAACGTTGTTGAGTATTGTAGTATTTTAATATTATTACCATATATTAATACTACATATACTGAGAGATAAGCATTATTCCTGTAGACAAACAAGACCACATCTTTCCTGTTTCAGCCTCTTTGTGCCAGTAAATTGGATTTGGATTACTAGTTAAGGGACTATTGTGAGGTTAACAAAAAAAATATGAAACCATTTTTATCAACACAAATTTAGTAAATAAATGTAAGCAAAGATAACAGTAAGTGCAATAGCTCCCTTGTGTTTACTACAGCAACCCAAAGTGTTTAAGGGAAATATTATCCTAATTTTGAAAGATGCTAGCATTCTGAGTAGCCTACCTCTGGCATTAGATAGAGGCTGCCAATTGTCTTGGCTGTAGTTTCAATTGTTAACAATAATTATACTAAGGTACTATGATTAATTTGCAAATGATGTGCTGATGATTAAAAATGTGCTTTTACAAACCCAGAAGAGACAAAGAGTGAATTACAATCATACAGGATTTGCTGTCCCTGTCATCCCCTCTTTTAAACTACATAAATTCACTTAGAGTAACTTAAAAAAAACATTTTTTCACAGCTTTTCTCTTGTCTGTGCATTTCTGTCCACTCACCCTACGACTACGATGATGAAGTCAAGCAGATTCCATCCGTTCCTCAGGTAAGCGTTGGGGTGGAAGAGCAGGCCGTAGGCTATTACCTTCAAGAATGCCTCCACCGTGAAAATGATGAGAAACAGATACTCCACACGCTCCTGGAAAGACAAAAACAAGACAGGTCCATATATTTGTCTGAGAAGAAGCATTGCAGAGAGAATCAGACAGGCATTAGAGAAAAATAAAAAAAGACATTAGATGAAAGAGAGAGGAGATTATAGAAAGGCCGCTGGTTGTAAAATTTGTGTTAAGCCGAGTTTCACATGAGTAAATACTTCTAATTAACCGGATACATTTATTGAGACACGCCAGTCATTTGAGGGAACACCAAACATCCATTCAAAAACTGTTTGCAGTAGATCTCTGGCCATACCAAAGCACTAAGATACACAAACTTCCATTCACGATCCTGACATTTATTATCTGTTATTGTTTATGTGGCTTCTAGTGTGTGTGTGTGTGTGTGTGTGTGAGTGTGTGTGTGTGTGTTTGATTATTTATGTGTGAACATGTATTTGTCTCTACTTGTAATCGTGTACACAATCAAAGCATTTAGATTTTTTAATCACAGCGCTCTCTTCCTGTCCTAAGAGGCTATCTGAAGACAGGAATGCATGCATGTGTGCATGTATACACAAATGCACATGCACAAAAGCAACTCTTCTACTACAGAGTTCCTCAGGAATTGTTGCCATAGTGATGACCCCTGCCCAAGAGGGTCCTGGGAAATGTCCTGAAATGTCCTTGAGACGGAGAGAGGAATTATGTAACTTTCTGACCATCATAAACTTACAAACAATTCATCATCCACCTAATCATCCGTAGTTTCTACTTTCTATTTTCTTTGTCACGTTTGTTACTGAAATTAGATTTAGGCAATGGGGCAAAACTATTGAGCTCAGTGTAAATAAAATGGACAATATTATCTAACTGAATATATATATATATATTTAGCTTCATCCATAAATTTATCCATCCTTCTGAGTCCCTGTTCCTTCTCCTCCTGTTCCCACTGTTTCCCCACGGACATAGGCTCACAGAGGGCCAGAGGTTTAGGACAGAAGGCCAGCCAGGTCTCTCCAGACTCCAAGCCCCATCCCTGGGAAGAACCAGCTGATGTAAGGGTGAAGGGACACAACTTCTGTATGTGTCCAAGTTACCAAATTAGCTTCACAAGCTGATCACCACAAAATGATCACAGAAGATGCAATGAATGCAGTTGGCAACTTGATGTCAAGCGTTTTTACCAGTGCAAGAATAAATTCTACAAATAGAATATTTTTTTTATATTCCAAAACATATTTAAACACAATCTTTAATGTACATAGTCTATTTTTTTAGATACTGACTATTTAACATGGTGTTGAATTTAACCAAATGTGTTTAACTGAAGTGATCTGTCTTTAAAAACTACTAAACAAGTGTTGTTAAAGTTGAAAGACCATGTTAGTGTTGAATATACTCATACTGTATATACAGTGGCTGTTTTAGGATTTGCTGTTAAGGCTGATGTGAGTCTTAAGTGGGTCCAGCTAAACTAACAACTTTCTCAGCATGAAGAAAGACTGTGTCAAACTACCATTAAGCCACTGGCGTGCACACATAGCCTGGACCATGGGAATCATTCATCCATGTAGCCACTGTTTTCACATGTCAGCTGTGGTTTCACCGTCACATCTGTAACTTAAGAAGAAGAACGGAGGGTTCGAAAGGCGTTTATTTAACTTGGATTTTCAGAGCGCTATCTTCTCAGCAGCTGACACCGCATTACAACTTCTAGACAATGATAAAAGAATCATGCTTGGATTTTGTGTTCTTAATGATGTGATTATCATACACCCTGTGATTTGGAAGGGTTTTTCCCACACAGAAATACTCAAGAAGCTCGACAGTGGAGGGAATGACATGAATAATAATACAGAGGATTTGCACAGTTTGAAAGACAGACATCTTGAAAGGCAAGTTGATTTTTAGACCAGGGATTCTGCACCTGAATGGCTGCTCAGAAAGCTGCCTTAAACTTGTTTTGCTTCCTGTCTCTGTCGCTCTAACCTCCTCATTTCAATTCAAGTCCTTCCAGTGCGCTTTATTGGCACAAAAGTATCCAGTTTAAATATAGAGATTGAGATTTTCACATTAAATACCTGTCTTCTTTTTCTATCTATGTGTGTGCACGTCAGTTTCAGAGCCTGGAGAATCAATTGTTTTTTATAATCATCATTAGTACTGGAG
This sequence comes from Etheostoma spectabile, assembly GCF_008692095.1. Lineage (NCBI taxonomy): Eukaryota > Metazoa > Chordata > Actinopteri > Perciformes > Percidae > Etheostoma > Etheostoma spectabile. The sequence continues at coordinate 11,847,457 of NC_045755.1, read as the reverse complement.
ACCCTTCACCACACAGTGAGTATTAGTAGTCTATGCGGAAGTAATTAATCTCACACACACACATACACTTATCCTCCCTCTCAAATACACAAAAGCTCTCCATCACTCTCTCTTTCTCAAACACACACACACACACACACACACACACACACACACACACCACAACACACACACACCACACACACACACACACACAACACACACACACACACACACAGGCTGTGTATCTGGCGGTGACAGGCAGACAGTGTGGCGCTCAGAAAATAAAAACAGAGAGAAAAAACATCTGGTATGAACAGCTAAGCCTGAAATACAAATATACACACCGCACAAACCCCACCACACACACACACACACACACACACACACACACACACACACAAATACACTTATCCTCCTTTCCTTTCGTTCATACAGACCCATAAAGGGCAACATCCATAAGGGGCAAGACTAATCTGGTTAGTGACTGGAAAGAAATGAGAGAGAAAAGATGAGAGACTGTGAGAGAAGAGAAGGATGGATGAGAGAGAGAAAGAGAGAAAGAGAGAAAGAGAGAGAGAGAGAAAGAGAGAAAGAGAGAGAGAAGAAGGCAGACAAAATGACAAAAAGGTGAGTATGTGGGAGCAATAATTTAGTTAGCTGTGATAGGTCAACCAAACTGCCTATCCATCAACTAGGCCAATGAGATTATGGTATCGACATTCTACCATACAGCGGACATGTTTCCATTCACCATGACCTTCTGTGGATGTGTGTCTGTGTGCTGCAAAACCGGATTAGCCAATATGTTGTTTTTTTTTTTAAACCTACAGACACATCATAGTCTAGTGTCCATAGAGAGACTGACATATATAGTATGTATTGGGGCTGTCAATCAATTAAAAGTGTTATCAAAATGAATTGAATGAGTGTCCTAGTTAACCTGCACATTTTTTTGTCTGTTCTAAATTTACTTTAAAAGAGATATTTTTCCAGTTTTAAATGCTCAAGTGGTATTTGAGACTGGACGTACTCCGGTGGTAACTCAGTTCACATCGCCAGTGCGTGCAAATAACTTTAGTCTTGTCGAGAGAAGGGCTTAAAAACTCAACTTGCCATTTAAAAGACCTTTTATTTTATCCCTTTCTGCTCAAGGAGCTTTGTTTCTGCTAGCTATCTACTCCCGTTCATTGATGTATTATAAGACCGTTTTGTCTCTGCTAATGGACACTGTCACTGTCCACAACGTTACTGCTGCAGCTTTCTGGTTTCCCAAATAAAATCCCAGAGCAAAATCACAGAATGTGTTAAATGCGTGTTAGAAAATGAGTAGCGTTAAAAGAATTTGCGTTAACTCATTAATTTTGACAGCTCTAAAATGTATATATATATATATAACAGCTTTATCACACTGTCGGATTGAAACCAGCAACTACATTGCACTAACTAACTTGTCGTGAAGTAAAGTTAAAGTTGTTTCATGCTTGCGTTCAGCGCATGGTCGCCGCGAAACCGTCTGGTCTTTCATGCTGATTGTGGTCAGAGTGGCTGAAAGAACGGACTTCTTGTTTCCTGTAGCCAAAATAGTTACAAAATCTTGGCGATCAGACCCTCCGCGCACAGTTGCCCAGGCCGTGTTTACGTCATATCGTTGTCCACACCGCGCAAACCGCGCTAAACGCAAGAAGCATGAAACAGCTTTAAGGAGGTCTTTACTTTACTTTTTTGTTGTCTCTTTAACTTGTAACTCCTTCTCGCCAAATGCTTTTTGTCCCTCTCTCTTTCTCATCCCTCACTTCTACTTCTTCACCTCCTCTTGTACTGCCCCGCATCTCTCTCTTTCTCTGTGGGTGCCAGCAGAAGTTACCATAGAGACCAAGATAGGTTCCGACGTTACCATGGAAACTGGGCTGCAGCAGCAGACTTTCTTTCTTTCACACACAAATAGATGACAATAATCAGTATTGAACCAAGAATATCCACAGCACATAGTCCTAAATACTACTCTTCTGTCAGCATCCAGACTTCCTACTTTGTCTGTGTGTGCATATGTGTATAACCAGTTGCCACCAGTTGATGAAACTGAACTTAGTCGTGAATAACGGAAGGAGAATCCGGTCGATTCCAACAAGTAGCTCTGTTGATTGTAAATTTGGAGTGCTGTCCGTAGAGAGACAACCGACACCGTGTTATCCTCCTGCTGTCGTAAGCACCCAACAAGCTTAAACTGGGCAAGTTTTAAACGTGGTAATAGCCTCTAAACATGTTCAAAATGTCATAGTGCCTACCCATATGAAGTGATTCATTCCAAGTGAACACAGTGAATCTGACTGCAGTAGATGTGAGAGAAAGGCATGAAAGTTGAGCTAATTCAGCTCTGTTTAGTTCCGGTGAGCTTAGGGACCATCTACAAACTACAACACAGAAAAGAGATTAAACAAAAATATGTAGGCTATTAATTTAATGATTAAAAAAGGTAGTGTCTCCAAACTTCCCTCAATTATAACTTGTCTCCTACTAGTTGTACTACAGCACTTACCTTTAAAAAATAAGGTATAGTATTTTCTCTCTTCTTTGATCTACTTCAGTCTCAAAGTTTAAATATGATGGAAGTGAGACATATCTGAGGCCTTTCTACAAAAGCTTAAGTAAGATGTACAACAGGAACAAAATGGTGAACAATTCATCTGAATGAATGGTTTTTGTGTTGTTTTCCTTTGATGAAGGTTTAATAGAATTTGGGTTGTGGGTCAGTAAGCAAAAATTGGGTCTGTATTAGGTCTTTCTTTTTTTCTTTTGTTGTAATTGCTACAGCATGAAAATAAATAACGATCTCTAATCAAAGCTGACAATGCTCAAGAGAACAGCGGCAGATTAATAATGTCATTATCTTGTGATGTACATTCCACAACAGTGAAAATCAGTGGCAATACAGCATTAAATGTCTCAGTTTGTAGAAGAATCTTCTTATATGGGTGGGGGAACTGAATGAGCAATGCGTTTTCTTTTGTAGAGTGAAAAAGCGGTTGCCTGCAATTTGGAAGGTTGGTGGTTCGATCCCTGGCCTTGCAGTCCCATGTTGAAGTGTCCTTGGGCAAGACACTGACCTATGAGTTGACCCGATACTGTGCCATCTGTGTGTGAATGTTTACCTGATGTTACAGACATGAGTCTAACAGACCTAAGATTGAATCTGTGGGCTTCTGGACAAAAGACAGGAAAATGGACACTGCCTTATCAAATCAATTTAGTTCTTCTTCGGTTTGTCTTATGTTTCTACCAGCATTCTCAATAGCAAAGTTTACAGAAAGACAAAAACTCCTGTTTCCAGGCAACATGCAGTGTAATGATCATCTAATGAAGAAAGAATTAATGAAAAAAAGGAAGAAAGGGAGAAAGAAAGAAAGAAAGAACATTATTACCTGTACAATTAGTTTTAGTGGTGAGTTTGTTGTGTCCAATGGTTCACAAGTTTTACTTATCTTTCGATAGCAATGTCTTACAAATTCAGACAGATGACCAGCTATGTCCTCCTATTTCTTTAAATATGTGCATGTTGACTGTCAGCTGTAGTCTTTGGGTTTTTTCAGGGGGCAACTTTTAGGGGAAGACGTGACTTAATGTGAAGTGATGTCATGTGTTTGACTAGCTGCCCTTTTTCAGGATTAATGCTTTGCGATTGGCTTGGGGTGTTAGGACACAAAGACAGAGAAAGAGCAAGACAGGAGGCTATTTGTTCGGTGACTGAACTTACAGCACCCTACTGAAACTCACAATGCAGATCAACAAATCTCACTGACACACTGTTACAAGCTAAACTATGCTAATGCTAAGAAACAAGTAATATGTCCACCTCCAGGTTCAGCCTACCTGTCAACAAGATCGTCCCTGCTGAAATGTCTCTGGACAAACAAAGTAATTGAGCTACCATCAGCTTTTATTTTTCTAAATTAATAATTTGTTTACTCATTTTCTTCAGCTATACCCCCTAATATGTTCTAAGTTACAGGGTCTGAGGCCTATCCCGGAAGATTTAGAAAATTCAGAATTGTCTGCGAATACAGACTTTGGTGTTAAAACAGGAGTACAAATTCAGATATAGACGTGAGAGATAGAGATACAAAGTTATTGGTCTAAAAATATTAGAACACAGGAGCATAAATCATCTTATAAAGACAGCCAGTGTGTGTGTGTGTGTGTGTGTGTGTGTGTGTGTGTGTGCGTGTGTGTGTGTGTGTGTGTGTGAGAGAGTGTGTGTATGTATGTGTGCGCGTGTGTGTGTGCTAGTTAGTGTGGAAGATAACTGGAAGATAATTGGTAGTCTTGAAAGAAGAGGAGAGAAAGAAAGCAGGAGATGGCAGGAAGAAAAAGAGAGCAATGTACAATATATAAAAAGAAGAAAAGAAAGTCAAGGTGAAAAGGTAGAGAAGTATTACTTTCTTCCTGTTTTCATTCATCCCTCTATCCCAGCTAACAGCACACTCTCTCTTCTTCTCCCTTCAGTTCTGCATTCTGACATATTTCTTTGTGCATGCTGACTTACCACAAATCCTACCTCACCCCCCCTCCCTACCATGAACACACACACACACACACACACAACACACACACACACACACACACTCTCTCTCTCTCTCACCGTGACCGTCATGCATTTATCTATATGCACACACACACACACACACACACACACACACACAACACACACACACATTTGCACATGCAGTAAGACACAAACAGAGGTACAAATGAAGACAAAGTGAAGTGACACATACACACAGATCACTGTAGTGCATCAATATCACAGTAGCTGCTCACTAAACTGACAGGACAAGATAGATTACTATACTCTGTAACTCATTGCATGACTCATGGTACGGGGCGCCTGTAGGTGTGTGTGTGTGTGTGTGTGTGTGTGTGTGTGTGTGTGTGTGTGTGTGTGAGCCATGTAATATGCCTCTTGGATTGATTGTGCTGTGCTGACTTACAAGAGAGAGTGTACGGTTGTGTAAAATGACTAGAATATACAGTAGTATAATAGTCTATTAATAATAACCTATTTATTCATCAGGTGTACATACATGTGTTCCAATTATGGATGCACTTGAAATGTCTTGATGTCACTTTTGTTCAGTGCTCCACAGCACTTACAGTAATAACAAGAAACAGCTAGTAAACAACTTTCATCAAATTACATTTAACAATGGGTATTAGGAATTTAATCTGTATTTCCTTCTCAGTCTTACATTGTTAGAACCAGAGGTTTAACCATCCATCAATCAACAGTCCAGTGTCTTTGAATGGTCATACTGTATTTATATAGCACAAACATGTCAGAAGTGAGCCAACATGAGAAATAAACACATGGTCATTACTGTGATATTCAGTTGTAGATTTCATTTCTCTCTTTGTCATCCCAATCCTGTAAACCCACTCAGATAAGTGAAGCTGTGCTTGTTAGCACATTCTTTTAGTCACTGCCCTCCTCTCACTCATCTTACTTCCCCTTTTCTGTCCTTTATCCACCTCTCTCCTTGCTCTCTTTCCTCCCCATGCCTCTCACCCTAAGTTCTCTGCGCTCCCAATCAATTAGCCTGACTTCATACCAGGAAGATACAGGAAGAGTGTGCTGAAGGGAAGGGTTGAAGTCTGAGAAATCACAGAGACTAATACATAAAAAGAGCAGTCCTGATGTCATCGTGCCGGTGGCATCAGCTGAATAAACTCATCAGAAAAACACTGTAAACATCCACTTCCTGAAGAACAACCTAAATGTGCCCTGAATGACAAACCAGAGACTTTTTACTCAATGGTTAGACAAATTAGACTTGCAATTAGAGCGTTCCCTGGATTCCAACTTTCATATTGCACAAGACCTGAGGCTGTAGAGTGCATCAAGTTTGTGCCGTTTCAGATTCTTTTTCTTGCATCAAATCTGGATAATCAGGGATACTGTGAAAAAAAGGTCAGCATCAGTACAACCAGTAAAAGTAGATAAAGCAAGCGTTTTGTTTTTGTTTTTGTCTGGTCCTTGTGCGCTGAGGCTTAGTTACAGGGTGGTTGCTACAAATGAGTGTTGTGGATTGTATGAATAGTTTACACATGCAGGCATGCACACAAACTCTCGCAAACATGTGTGAGCAACCTCAAGGAGAAATTAACTCAAAATAGTGAAGCCACTCATGAACAAACACAAACAACCATTCACACCTTAATGCTATTCCAATCACACAAATCATACAACAGCAATATGAGAACACACAAGCTTCAGACACACATGCAGTGACAATGAAAGATATGTGTGCTGTGTATGAGAGGGCACTGAGTTTAGCCTTCTAGCTCTTTACCTACTGAGATCAAATACTACATGAGTGTGTATGTGCACACAGACGTGCATGTGTGTGAAACCCACTGTGATGACATATGGTCTCATCAGATATGACGCAGGAAGGGCCAACAGCCATGGAAAAGGGGTTTTCATTATAAACTTTAAATGACAAACAGAAGTAGAAAAAACTCCTCAGGTTTAAATACATTAAAATATATCTGCAATAGTCAGAAAAGTGTACCTCTTATATCAATACTTGTTTTGGCATGGGTAAACCCTCAGAAATACAGCAGCAATGATTTGCAACAGAATCACCAGGAAAAATTGATTTACTACTTATGAAACAGAATTACTTCAATGTCCTCTTGTTGTTGTTGTTTTTTCAATATCTAAAATCATGTGGAGCGCAAGGTTCCTCCTGGAAGACAAAAAAACAATCTTAGCCTCTCTCTCCCTCTGTGTCTGTCTCTCTTGCTCTCTCTCCATGTTGAATTGGTTGTATTGCTCCTATCAGAATCAAACACACCACTCTATCTCCCCGCAGAGTGCTGGAAAAGCCCCGTCTGTGAATGAGTGTGTCTGGTTAATGTCCACTGGAGCAAAACCAGAACACAACACTGAAAATGGAGAAACAGAGATACAATGGGAAAACACTGAAGTGTTTGTGTGTGTATGTGTGTGTGTGTGTGTGTGTGTGTGTGTGTGTATTTTAAGAGCACTGTGAGTGATATGTCAATGATTTCTAAAGGTAGCTGGAATCTATAACAACTCTCTCAGCAAACAACATCTGCATTACATGTCTATTGTCTATTATACACTGTTCCTGTTTTTTTTTATTTTTTTTTTTATTTTTGTTGTTATTACTACTTACACTTTTATGTTCCCTGTATCTGTCTTTTATTCCCTGTAAAGCGTCCTTGAGTGTTAGAAAGGCGCTGTTAAATAAAATGTATTATTATTATTATTATATATATATTTATATATATTAAAATGTGTCTTTTAAACCAGAAATGTAACTGAACTGTGCATTGATTTAGCTTATGTTTTTATTTATTTTTACCAGATCTCATAATATTGCAAAACCATTTGTCAGCTTGCCTTTTGGGCTATCCATTTTTCTTTTCTTTTTTTGAAAACATCTGCCTGCTGCTGCAGCTACTGGAAAAGGGATGATGAGCGTGGTGAGAATCATTCAAAACAGTGAATTTATAGAATGAAAACCAAAACAATGAGCTCAAAGACATTATAAAGGTCAGGAGAGTCTATAGCTAAATTTTCTTGCATGATCAAAGTTATTTAAAAAAGACAAAGTATTATTTGATCACAATATATATATATATATATATATATATATATATATATATATATATAGGTTAATAGGGTTAATACTGTGTATTTGCTGTACTGTTTCTGAAGTAGTTTAGAACACAAAAATTGCAGGGGAAAGCAGGGAACTATGGCAACTAGAGACATCTGGTTCCTTTATGAGAACTAAGACTAATACTGTATCTTTGAGCAGTCCCATTGCTCAGCTGAAATTAAGGAACTGTAGATAAAATGGTAACAGGACTCATCAGAAAAACCTGTGTGAAAACCCAGCATCTTACCACCCTGGAAAGTTCTCACAAGAGCACAATTTTGGTTTGCTCAGCGAGTTACTCTGGCATCAAGTAACTCATTAACTATGCTCATTAACTATGCCCTTGTTGCCGAGCTGCGCCAATCACATCAGTGTATCTGATATAGGCGGTGCCAGAGGCGAGCTAAACAGATGACGACAGTTTAATCTACCAGTTAGCTCCGCTGGTAGCTAAGCGTATGGAGCTCTGGATACAATAACCCTGTGTGTTGTTGTGATTGGTTGTAGTGTTGTCCAATTGCGTGCAGTGAGATTTTCGAAATCACGCTTGGTGCCACCCCTCGAGATGGGCGACTTTCATTACTCAATGCCAGACCCGTAATCTTTCGGATTTGGGTCTGGATTTTCAGGCTAGCATCGTACCTCCTGACCTCCCAAATCCTTATTGATGAAATATGATTAGAGAAGAAAGCTTGTGTAGCTCTCTTACTGGGTAACACAGAAATGCCACCATGACACCCAAACAGGATTAATGGCGGACACCCACACCGCTGCTGTAAACATAGTAGCACAGTTGAAACAGCGACCCACAAGCTATAAAAAGAAAAACTGAACTTGAAGAAAGCAAAGTGAAACAGAAAAAGAAAGTAATTAAGATAAGGGGGTGGGAGTGAGTGTGAGTGTGTGTGTGTGTGTGTGTGTGTGTGTGTGTGTGTGTGTGTGTGTGTGGGGGGGGGGGGGGGGGGGGGGGGGGGGTATTGGTATTTAACATATTTGATTTGACTAAGCACATTTTAGCAGACAGGTCAAAATGATAGAGAGCAGTAGACTCCTGCAGCCAATGAGGTGTACCCACAAACGCAACACAAACTCATTTTCCACACATACACTGGTATTTATAAAAGAAGAATGTACACCTCAGGCATATTTACCAGCATACACACAGTTTTCTTGGTATACCTGTAGCTGCAGATGATATAAGGAGGAGATGAAATATAAGGTGATACTTAACCTTATAATAAAACCTTGTTTTGAGATTCTTTGCCAATTTCAGGGATTGTTTTATTATTTTTGAGGTTGACCCAGGAATCTTTCAATTGTTAAATCAAAGGCGCATGTTTTACCTTAAATCTGAATTGTCTATGAACAGGCTAAAACATTTTATCATTATTTGTTCATTCACCTGTTAATTAACTAATTATTAGCTGGATTGTGAAGTCTTTTCAATATAAGCTCTACAAATTAATTAAATTGATCATCCTTCAGACATTTAATAATTATGATTAAGAAATTACCGTGGCAATGGTTTACAGGTACATGTGATGAAAAAGTGGTATGGCCTTTTAATATGAAATGGATACAGGAAGTTTTGAGTTTGTATTAACAGCATAATGCAGTAAGAAATTTCCAACAGTGCAAACAGGAGATGATCCGAAAACAAGGAGAGTTGATACTAAAACATGACCAAATAATCAAAACAGGGGTAATTAGAAATAATGGCCTCTCTTTCTAATATAAGCCTGCTTTAAATGAAAAACCTGATACCCTCTGCAGCTATTTAAGAATGTACAATAATCAACTAATTGTTGCACCACTGTACAACTTGTACAGAATCATGTAAATTCTATGGACATCCATGTTTTTCATATCCTAAACCTAACCCTAAAATTTCTCGTGCCAATAAGTACAGTAAGTAATTCAGGATCACAAACGCATACACAAACAGACAAGGATGTAGCAACGCTCTATGAGACAGACAGGGGTAGAGAGTTCAAAAGAGTTTCATGATACGATCACAAGATGTGGTGAGACCATGAAGGTAAAAACGAGAGGAGGTAGAGCCAAGTGAACCTGTGGAGTACCACATAAGTTCAGGCAGAACACTAAAGACGCACACGCTATCAGCGGATCAGTATCAGCTGACTTGATTTGTATAATCTGAGAAACTCGCTCTCTCACTCTCCTCTGATCATTCATGCCGCTGCTGCGACTGGTTATGCTGATTTATTCCTCCGGCACTACAGCATCATCCTGTTGTGATGTCTTACTAAACATAACTTGTCATAGCATCTCCGCCCTTGTGCATTATGTATACTCCGCATCTTAGTGATACAGTATGAGTGTGGTGGGCTCTGTTCGGTATACACCAGAGGGGTTTATTGTGTTCCCTGTAGAATGTACAGTACTGCATGCTGGTGGTTTCATTTGAGCATCCTCAAGAATCAAGCCTTTTCTACATAGATACAAATATAAATGTATAATTCTGAACTAATTCTACCTGTCCACTGTCCTGTATAACCAATCTACCATCTTCCCTTGCCCCATTCTTTCTTCCCTCCTGTAACCAATCAATTTATAGAGAAAAAACATATGCTTTCACTTCAATGGTGACAGGACGCAGGGACAATATGTTCTGTTTTGAGCTGAGTGTGTGCTCTGGGTATTTCTAAGATCAAAGGCAAAACAAAGCACACACAGACACACACACACACACACACACCACCTACACTCTCCCTTTCAGCTCAGCGGGGAACACAATAAATGTGGCTTGTGGCCCTGTTACATACTGTACAGACATGGTCATCATTAACCACAAGACACGGACACACTCGCACATCTGAGACATAACTCACTTTCTCAGACCACGCAAAAACTCAACTCCCACATTTACCAGTAAATTCAGCATAATTAGGGGATAGTTTAGTGTGTGTGTCTGTGTGTGTGTGTGTGTCCAATTAAAGGAATACCTTTAGTGTGTGAAAAAAACAAAGGAGACAGTAAACAGGGACAAAAGGGAGTGAAAAAGCCAAGCCAAGAGAAGTGAGTGAAAAAAGAGAGCAAGGAGAAAAGGAATCAAAAGGAATAACAATAGCTTTTGTTATTTATCTGCCATGTTCTTCATAATGATTTTAGTGAATAAGAAGACACTTAGATTATCACGTATTGACCTCCATATAAAACTTTGTTGAAACAGTGAGACCAGCCAAAAGATTTGGTACACTGTCACCAGGTAGTGATCGGTTTAAACTGTGTGGTGGTCGAGTTTGGTGCTGAAAAACATTCAGCTGGTCTGAGCTTTTACTGATTCAGCTAACGCTACAGTAGGACAGTGTGTGTGTGCGTATGTTTCAGTATGAGAGTTTATATGTGCGCAATAATGTGCTGCTTAAGCTTGTATGGCTCACCTGTGTATGAGAGACCTGTGTATGAGAGTGTGTGCATGTTACCAATTCATTACTTTATCCTCACTTTGACTTAAACAATGTAAATGTGCTCTCTCCTGTTCTCTATTTTGAAACAGTGCTGGGAGGAATAACCACAACCTGCAAACAAAGCTAGAAAAGGGACAAACAACTGTTGTTTTCACAGGTTACTGCTATGTAAATCTTACACCAAAATACAGAACCCCCAACATTTAAATGAAGGATTAGATGTGATGATTAATGAGAAACTACTGTAAGGTGGTGTTTAGTGCACATTGTGAAGAGATAGAAATGTTAATCCCAGATGCAGTTCCGGTGATGTAGATGTGAGTAGTAGAGATATGCAGACCTCTTGTCCTGAACTTTTCTTCAAACGTTTTTTCACGCTAACGCATAAAAACACTAGTAAGCAAAGCCGTGCTAAATAGATAATCACAACACTAAAGCATCTGAGAAGTAATGTAGGGAAGTATTTTGGGTTCTACGCCATAAGTGGCAAAATTAACAACAAAGATAAGGCTTTTTGCCGACTTTGTAAAAAGCAGCTTCTTTATTTACAACCACAACAAATCAGATTGCTTAGTTGCCACTCAAGTGAGGCATGCAGAAACGAGTGGAGCAACATCAACTGTACAACCTCTGGTCTGGGTGTGACTGCATCTTTTCACCACACTCATCCTTAGGACCTTCGCCAGAGGCACATAAAAAGGCAAGCACCGTTAAGATAGCATGATTTATATGCAAGGATATGTGGTTCATTGACATTCTTTCAGGAGGAGGTTTTCAGGACTGAACTGAACTGGAGCTACAAAATAAAAAAATAAGAAGTCGCACTACAATTACAAGACACATTACAGTTGTGTAACACCACAAGGGAAAATATAAAGACTATACTCAAGGTTAAGACACACATTAGCTCACAAAAAAGTAAAGAAAGCAAGAAAAGTTCAAATTGATTTTTTTTTCGCTACAATCCCCCAATTACTCCAGTTTCTTACATACCATTTTATGATCTTGTTAAACCAAGTAAAAGTTTAGCTATTTATGCAACCGCCTTTTTGTGAACCACCACCCTGGGATGGTTCGTATCATTACTCATGGCCCTAATTCAATTACATACATGTGGAGTGATAAAATCACGTTGAACCAATTACTAGAACAATTTATCTGATAGTTGATACATTAGAAGCAGAAGGGGACGACAGTCGGAGTGAGTAAAAAAAACAACAAAAATGTTAAAGTGTAGAAATCAGGACAAGTGCAGGACAGGAGAGAAAAGATAAGAGAAACTAAAGAGTGGAGGTAGAGCCAAGAAAGAGAAATTAAATAAATAACAGACAAGACAGAAAACTCTTAAATACTATAACTACTCAACAAAAAATATACTCAAAACAAACTGTGTTGCCTATAAATATACATTAGTTCAATAGATTACACAATCTGTATTTGACAAGATACAGTATAAGTCAACATCTGCACACACATCTGCAGTTGATTCTTCAATTCTTGGGCAGTGATGATGTACCTACACAGGCTCACATATAATGACGGTTTCTTTTAGTTGTACTACAGTCAACTTGAATGTGATACATGATGTTGTCTACAGCCCGCCAGTCTAAATGAAGCCCGAAACCGCTGCAGAGGAAGAAGTAAAGACGCATGGAAAAAACTGAGGGAAGGAGAAAGAGAGAGAAAATGAGTCTAGTTTCTCATGATCTTCTTCACTGTCTCCTTGCTGGCATTTTACCCTTGCTGTCACTTACTACACATTGTGTCCCTGCTTTGTGTGTGTATATGCGATGCGTACATGGGAGTGTGTGATGAGCCATTAATGATAATGGATTATGGACTGTCAAACACATACACTCACACAGGCAGAGACACACACTGTTCAGCCAGACAGCAGCATATCAAACAGATAGTCCGGATACAAGGACACGCTCTTCCTTTCTTACTCTTTCACCCTTTTTCTCTCTCTCTCTCTCAGTTTTTTTTGTGCGGTCCATCTTCCTTCACACACACACACACACACACACACACACACACACACACACACACACACACACACACACACACACACACACACAATGTATACCTCTTATTCACACATTGTTTATTCTTTCTTTAAGCATCTTCTATTATAACTTTTGTTGAAAACTTTCTCAGCGTGTGATGCCTTTGGGTATGGTTTTGTGCATTACTGTTATCTCTGTATACCCTATGTGTGTATGTGTAATATACACAAGTGACTTGTTAAAAGCTCTGTTTGCACGCCAACGTTAGTTTTTGATTAAATCATTTAGATTGGCCTCAACTTTGGACCCCTGTGTACGTGTCCCTCAGTGTGTGTGTGTGTGTGTGTGTGTGTGTGTGTGTGTGTGTGTGTGTGTGTGTGTGTGTGTGTGTGTGTGTGTGTGTGTGTGTGTGTGTGTGTGTGTGTGTGTGTGTGTGTGTGTGTGTGTGTGTGTGTGTATGTGTGCCTCTCATTAACTTTCCACCCAGTGTTGTGATGTAAACCCCCGCTGAGTCTGGCATGTTGACCAGCTCTCGCAATCCATCCCTCCATCATTATCACGCTTTTTTTCCTCTGCTTGACTTTCCTCTGTTTTTTTCTCTGTTGCCTGCAAGAAGATGTTTCCTAATTCTAAAATACAGTATGGATTATCTTTTCCCCAAAACAAACAATTGTTTTTATATGATTTGTTTAGCTGCTTATTACATATCTTTACAATCATGCAAATAGAGTAAAACTATAAACTATACACAACTTTTGGGCTAATTGTTGTGCTACTTTGGTTCAAATTGTTCAGTTGTTCAGTTAATTTCTTTTGTTTTATTATCCAGATAGAAGTTCACAGTTATTTAAAAAAACACCTTTACATCTGTGTGATGCATGCTTGACAATGACTTCCTCTTGAATGGAAACTGTGGGTGGTAAAGCTAAAATCAGCATGACAGTGAACATTTAAAGGCAACGGAAGGTTTAAGAAGGTTTAATACTGTTAGCCCCTTCTGACTTCAATTCAATGATGATAAGTCACTGTTTTGGATTGGTGGGAAAAGCCTTTGATTGGCCGGCAATTGCATACAGCTTCCTCTTTATTCCAGTCTCTGTTGCCATTGTTTAACGGCCCATGTCTATGGATAATAGCAGTGACTAGTGTTCAGGCTAGCAGGCTGTGCTTCTGATAGAGAACAGTGACGAATGTGCAAAATGGCATCAATTTTTTTCTGCCAGCATTATATTTAGCAAGAGCACCAGTTCTTGTGCCATTAAACTGCCATTAAACTGTGCTTTGAGCTGTTCTTTGTTGCAGTATTACCAACAGAAAATCTTTGGCATGCATTGTAGATGGGTACAAACTATTAAGGTTTTCAGAAGTCAAAACCAGCCTTCAATAATGTGATAAGAAAATGTCTAATATCTTATAGCAACTGAGATTACTCTCTATAACAAGCATATTAACATTGTCAGAGTTTGTTTGTATGTGGGTTCCACCTTACATGCACCTTACATTCCTACTCTAATCACATTATGATTATCTTGTGGGCATGCATGTAAACCTAGCTAATTAC
>NC_045755.1:11809191-11829191 GCF_008692095.1 Etheostoma spectabile | reverse complement strand
AAAATATACAGTATATTTCCATATTTTTAGTAGATTTTGGCTCATTGAAACAGGAGATCAGTATTAGAGAAAAAAAAAACTTCAGCATAAGCAGATTTCATCTCTGTTTAGAATACAAGTCATATCCTAGGAAGCGTGGAGGGACTATGGTATAGCTATGGTATGATATCTACACTAGATGGCAAAATGTATATGGAGATACTTTAGTGTACTTATGGTCTGGGGCTGTATTTCATGGTTTAGGTTAATCCCTTAGTTCAAATTAAGTAATAATGTAGCAGTCTTAATATTGGCAATAATTTTGGGATGAAATGTGACTATGTGATATGAGTGTCCACACTTTTGGCATGTAGCGCATAATACTATATAATTGAATAGAATCAAAATAAAACATATTTTATAATAAAGATTTTAATTGACTTCTTGTAACTCTCCACTTATCTGAGGGTATTTTCTGAACAACCTCTTGCAGACAGACATAAGCCACAAGAACATGCTGCTTGTGTAATAAAGTCATGTAATGGCACTGAGCTCATTCTAGCTCATTTTAAAAAGTCTCCTTGGAGAAGGTTGACTTTGCCTTTTAAAACCAGTGCTGATGATTTGTGTGTCTCCGGTGAATTCTCAGGGCTTGGTTTCAGTGAAGCAAGCAGTAGCAAGATGTCTCTGCCTTGTTTTATTTTACATTTTGTCCACTTTGTGTCATTTTTTATCCCTTTGCTGTATTCTCCTTTTAATCTCTCTTTCTCTCTCTTTACATCTTGAAGCTATCAGAATCTTGGCAGCGAGACAGCAGAGAGGCAATACAGCGCGTGGAGAGAACGTACCCACAATTCCAAGGCTGTGTCCAACACACACACACACACACACACACACACACACACACACACGTGTCTATAATACCATTGTGTTAACAAGCTGACAGAAAGCCTACCTCAGTGTTTCCAAGGCAACAAGTTTATAAATATAGTGACATCATGTGTGTCTAGATATTGTATGAAAACGATAATGAAAACATATGGAAATGCAACAGTTACACACTAACACACTTGAAATTGTGACTGAAATTCTTTTGTGCTCCTTCCTCTTTCTGCTCTGAATCTGCACGATTCGGGGAAAAATATAAATCACGATTTTTTCAGCTTAGAATTGATATCACGATTCTCTGCCACGATTTCTTTCTCACAAAGTGTAATGTTTATTGCACACATGAACCTTAACAAAGCAAAACAAATTGGCAGTACCAAACAGAGATATTTTTTGGCACCTATAGCAAATTGTGCATCACCACAAGCCTGTAAACATAGAGACTTCAATGAAGAGAAGAGAGAGCATTGCAGTGCGTTAAAACCTATTTTATATAGTCTATGTTTAAAACGTACAGAAGAAAGTAGCAGCGTTTGTGATGCAGTCACCTCGTAAAATTAAATGAGAATCAAAGTCATAAAAAAAATACAACAATATTTATTACAATTTATCGTGCAGTGGCTATTGAATGTCTGTAAAATGACGTGCATACATAAATGATGTGTGTGGTTGAAGTCTTAATCTTCTACTGTCATGTTCAATCGCACTGCACATCCCAGAGATCACCTGAAACTCATTCTCCGCTCCCAGATTGATGTGCTAATACTTGGTTTTGTTGATGCTGGCTGGTTACAGTTGAAAGAGAAGAGTGGCGTTTTTATATATTTTTCCTATTGTCAACGAACCCTACGAAAAGACAAAAACCAACAATGTATCGGTCCATTTCTTAATACTTTCCAACCTCTATATCCAGTCAGGCAGTGCAACGGTGTGGCTCACTGATATGTTTTTAACAGTGTTGGGCAAGTTACTTTTAAAAAAGTAATTAGTTACAGTTACTAGTTACTTCTTCCAACAAGTAACTGAATTAGATACTCAGTTACAAATTATGAAAGTAACTAGTTACTTCAGAAAGTAACTAATGCGTTACTTTCAAGTACATTTTTAAATGCTCAAATGTGACCCCGCCATGGAACATAAAATACATGAGCATGTTCAATTATTTATGATAAATTTGAATATTATAATGAAATGGACACTTATTACAATACATTATTAACAGAAACTGTACACAACTCTAAACTCTTTTAATGTTGCTGTGGGACAAAGTGAGACCACGATCAAATACCATGTATGTAGATATTATGTCTGGTGGATCGATACAAATAACAACAATGATGTTTTAGAACTTTTGATACTTATTGCCCCTCAACAGGCCACAACTGGGTAAAATTAAATAATGCTTGGCACTATAAAAAAAAAAATATATATATATATATACACTCTTTGCAGTGCAAATAAATGAAGTGGCCTGATGTCTATTTTTTTGCGTTGGTGTGTACGTCAAGCAGGCGCGCTTGTGTGTGTGTGTGTGTGTGTGTGTGTGTGTGTGTGTGTGTGTGTGTGTGTGTGTGTGTGTGTGTGTGTGTGATAATGCGAGAGAAGTGAGAAAGTGACAGCGAATAGCTTTGGAGCGAGTAGTTACTCTAGAGTCATAGTGCCTGTTTTCTGACCATGGTGGGAAATCCTCCTCCTCCCCCCCCCCTTGATTTCATAAAGCCATAACTGTCTCTTGTTGACTGACTCGCTTGTGTTGTTCGTCATGTGTCTGTGCTTAGGAACACCCGCCCAACTCTACCTCTGATTGGCTTACCATGAAATTTTATTGAACCTCAGCCAATAGTTAGCATTTAAGCGCTTGTCTCGTGCACTGGCCAATAACCAGGGAAGAAAAAAACTCTTTGCTTCTCTGCTCAGAGATCTCATTGGTCTGAAGAAAAAAACAGCTTCAATTATACGCTGCATTTTGGCAGTAATGGTAACGGCATTATTAGGTTTGGGAAGAGTAATCAATTAGATTACTCGTTACTGAAAAAAGTAACGCCGTTAGTAATGTTGTTATTTTATAACACCGTTATTCCCATCACTGGTTTTTAATAGGTTTGGTTAGCAATGAGCGTCTATAGTACTGAGCAATAAGCTATATCAGGCTTTGAATGCGCCAGCAATATCTGTTAGTCGTATCCTTTTATTGCTGGTCCAATGCTGGCTATTAGTGCTATGCTAATTAAAACATGGGTATACAATATTTTTCTTCTACATATGCAACACTTAGCATATGTTCTGTTTAATAACAAAAAAAGAGACAGATGCTAGCAGACAAACTTGCAAAGAAGGTCAAACGGCAAGAAAATTGAGTGAAAAAACCTACAAGGAGTAAAGAAAAATGGGGGGAAGAGAGATACAGATAAATTGAGGTATAAGAAAGGAAGTGCACATAGATAATGTATCTATGTTTGTGGTTTTCCAGGGGTTAGAGGGTATGTGTGATTTACGCGTGTGATAGTGTTTATGAGTATGAGCCAAGCTTGCAGTATGTTTAGCAAAGAAAGGGGTAGTCCAGTGGGACTTGAATGTTGGTGTGTGTGTGTGGTTTTGTGTGTGTGGTTTAAACCTTGAGCTGTCTTCTTTTTCTTCAAGTGGTAATGAAATTAAAGACTCTTTTGCCAAGTGTTGAACATACATACCCCAAAGCAAGAATTAAACCTCTTTTTTTCTTTTTTTCAGTCCACCCCTACTCCTCTCTCTCTCCATCAGGTCTACAGGCTCTTACACATGTGGATGCTGCAGGCTATTATGCTGAATCCTCAGTAAAAACACTTCACAATGTGTATAGTGTATACTACAGGGATTTTGCTGGTGTACAGAAACACATGCATTAAGGATTGACCGATTATCGGCCTGGCCGAGTGTTTCTGCTGGTAACTTCTTTTTTTTCTGGATTATTATAGGTATGCGACCCGAGTTGGACTTATTCATATGAGCCAGTCGTCCAGTTGTTTTTCACAGTAAGTAGAGAATCCAGTATGCAGTGTAGTTCATGAACGTGTGATGAAAATAGAATAAATACTCATGTACTCTTATACACCCATTGTATGTTGTGACATTTTTGTGGTTGAATTAATGGTAAATTACAATTTAATTGTTCTATTGCTTTAAACATTTCAGTTTCTGTGTTCAACACAAATGTGTGCCACTCCCTTCCCTCTTTTGAGCCTTGTAGAAACTAGATAAGGATGCTGCATGCTCTCAGACGGAACTGAACTTTCTTTGCACAAAGTAAAATACCTACTTAAAAAAACGTTGTTGAGTGAAGCCTTATTCCAATCTCTGGGGCATTTGTGCTCTGCTTTGCAAAGTATATTATACTTGTCCCTTAATCTTTTGTCATCCAGTTCTGTTAAATAACTTTTTGAATATGGCTATTCTGTTGACGGACCTTTTCTAATAGTGAGGATAAGCAAGGGCCCAACAAACAAAACTGATAAAGCAGAGCTCTGTACCAAACAATCGCTTTACTAATCGCTATACTGCATCCTGGCACGCTCCCTCTCCCCCCAAATGAACCACAGCATAGAAACCAGGGAACATTTTGGGGTTGCCCCCAGAAATTCACAAAAGAACTGTGTGTGTGTGTGTGTGTGTGTGTGTTTGTGTGTGTGTGTGTGTGTGTGTGTGCCTTCTTTTCCACACATTGAGCGGAAAAAAAGAGAAAGACGCAGAGAAAAATGTTGAGAAAGGAAAGCAAGAAGGGAGAGAATGATGAAAGAGAGAGGGAAAAGCGTCACTAATGTTTCCTGCTAAAATATTCAGACTACTGCCGCATGATGCGTCACCCTGTCCCACACATACACACAGAGCAAGAGCCGTTCTTAGCCCTGCTACTAGAGCCCCCCTCGGAGGAGCACGCAGGAGCCGGAAGCCATATTTGACCATGCTGAACTTCCTGTTCACACGCTTTTCCGACTTATGACTGGTTAATAATTTAGGAAAGGGAATAGGAAGAGAAATTAAGTGAGTACAGAAATGGTCACCGATTTCTGCTTCTTGCCTTGTAGAAACAATATTCTGAGAATTGACAGTAACAATTGATCAACACAACATCAACCTTAAAGCCCAGCAGATGCAGACTTTACAAACATTCGTTTTTTTGTTGGAGTACATGCACAGTACTTGTAATAATAGAGGTCCGGTCCTTATATAGTTTAATACAGTTAAAACTAGGGCCGCACAAAATCTTGTTTCATCGTCTACATCTCTATGTGCGCATGTGCGATAGTCCCGTCGCAGGATGTCCGATGTTAGCGCTACAACTTTTTTGCTGTTCAATGGAAAAGTAAGCTTTCCCCATTCTCCTTTTTAATAATTGTTACCGGCCGACCCTTCCCCTTTAAGACAGGTGGCCATGTGGGAAATGTGTGTATGGGTTTGTTATAAGAAGTGAGGCTCTACCATGTGTAGAAAAGTACTGTAAGCGACAGCTGCCGTGGACACAGGGATCCACATGTTTTCCCATGGGTAGTGAACCTACAGTAGTCAGTGTTTTATATTTACTACAAAGATAAAATAAATCACCTGATTAATGCAATGTTTTCACAATGTCTCCGGGCCATTTTTCACTGCAGAGTTTGGAGAAAGCTCCTATCAGCAAGGCTACAGCTAATGTAGTTAGCCTTATCAAGGGGTCTGCCCCATCTAACATTACGGTTCAGAGGCACGAAGCTGGGAAGGTAACAATAATCTACAACAGCAGTCTGTGTCTGATATAACGTCATTTGGATACACAACGTTTGTTGCTAGTGCGTGACATGCAGGCTCTGCATTAAGGGTGGGAATCTCTAGGCACCTCACGATTTGACTCCAATTCAGAAGCCAACGATTTGATTCTAATCCAATTATGGATGAATTGCGATGCAACAATTTTTAGTATTGAAAATGTGATCATTGTTCATTTATCATTATCGAGGTAAAATTTACAATCAATTGTGATTTTGATTTTAGTTCATATAGTGCAGCTTTATATCACAGGAAAATAAATACCACAATGTCAGTTTTTTCCAATATTGTGCAGCCCTAACTATAAAGGTGGTCTGGTCATTTCCCTTTCACATAATGAAAATGAAGAGTGGAAACGAGGGGAAAAGAATAATGAAACAAAAAAGAGAAACTAACAAATTTCCCATATAAATGTTTCTGTGGAAATTTAAAGATTATTTGGAAAGACATACAAATAGAGAACAGCAAAGACAAAAAGAAACGAGAAAAATAATCAAATGCCATTGCAGCCCTATCTTTCTATCTTCCCTTCATCTACTTCTACCTTAGACTCAGCATATAAAACATTAAAAGCCTTTAGTCAGCTCAGGAACATGGGGTGGGTAGAGAGGAGGGAGGAAAAGAAAAGGAAATGAGAGCAGTATCATTCTGTCACCACTTGACAGATAAAGCCTAGACAAAAGACATGTGTAACTTGTTGAGTGCAACACTCAGATGTGGTCACCGTGTTCAGTCAAAGCAGGAATCCCCATGGCTCAATATGCTAATGCTGTGCCTCAACATGCATTTTGTCTACTGACAGCTAGAAAGTGCCTTTAAAAAAAAGAGTCGGAGTAGTGAAGAAAACTACAGAAAACTAATTTGCCTCTCACAATATGGTCTCAGCATCTAATTGTACTTCTTAGTTTTGTGTCTTTTGGCAGTTTTAAGTCATATTGTTTCATTACGATAACATGAAGGCTAAAACAGGTGTGTTTATGGTATTGCCTTTACAGCTCCGCCACCATCGGTGTATGTGAATGGGTGAATGAGAGGCAAATTGTAAAGCGATTTGTCCGGCAAGGTAGAAAGGCGCTATCTAAAAACAGTACATTTACCAAGAGTTGCTCTTGAGAACGGTACGACCCAGACAACACTGCAAGCAGCAATATTGGGAACCAAGCCTGCCTTTTATGTCACGTGTTGTTTGTAAAAATTTACACAATAAAGTTTTGGGGAAATAAATACTGGGAACCAAGCAATTGGCTGGTTCCAAGCAAGCATACGTTTCAAACAGGAACGGCACTAGTATGAATAATGAACCAAGCTATTGTGTTGTCATGCAGGCGGTACAGTAGCTCATAACTCATGGTTATGAGGGCAATATGGTGCATTATATTGTAGAGTTTGCGTCAAAAGGTAAAGAATGCTCAGGTTGCCCATGACAGCTACAAAGTACAGAAATACTATCTTTAGCTCCTTCACTCCACTTGTGTCTCTTCTTTGTTTCACATTTTGCACCAATGAAAAAAATTGCTGCTTTAATTCATTACTATTCCTGTCATGTGTGTATACACACACACACACACACACGCATGCACGCACACACACACATACACACATGCACACACACACACAAACACACACACACACACACACCTCTCAGGCATAAGCCCACTAACCATAGATCTTTCAGGATTCTGATTGGATGCTGTAGTCCTCCACCCACCAATCCCATGATGGCAGTAAATTGCTGTGGTGCAGTATTGATTTTCAATGGGTAAGCATCAAACACAAAGTCTCTCACACACACAAAAACCCATAGACACACACACACACACACACACATACACAGTCAAAATGCAATTGTGTATAATGGTGAAAATGTTAAAGAAGAAAACAAACAAATTTAAAATATAGAAAAAGAATACATGAACAACAATCAGGTAAAATAACGCCAGGAGATTTATTACCCAGAGTTGCAGGGATGAAATTCATCACATTCATCTGATGTAACAAGCTTACTTCTCTCCACTTTGGCTTCCTTCTTGGCTCATTGACTTCATCTTTCCGACTCACTTCTTTCCTCCCCATACACAATCCAGCACTCACACAAATGCACCACTTTTCAAAAGATTTGGAGACATTTTTATACCATACAGAGAGCACATCATGTACTTTGCTGTAAACATACATAAACATGCACAAACACACACAGTCCACTGCAGCTGTGATGGTGTCCCTCCAGAGAAGGAGTGTGTCCAATCCTCTCCTGCTATCTAGGTCAGCCTCATACAAAAGTCTGCACACCTCTCTCTTCCTCTCTTTCCATCTCTTTTCTTCTCCCTCCTATGTCCCAACATCTGTCTCCATTCTTGCCTCCTCTCATTCTCCTTACTCCTGTGTGTGTGTGTGTGTGTGTGTGTGTGTGTGTGTGTGTGTGTGTGTGTGTGTGTGTGTGTGAGAGAGAGATATTGATGACTTAGAAAGCCAACCAACAGTTTGAAGCGATATTTATATTCTGCATAGCTGTAAATCACACTAAAAGGCCTAAGCTAACTAAAGAGTTTCTTTAAAAAAACATTTTAAGAAGTATACAGTCATGTTGATCAGAGGACAATCTGTACAGGGCTGCAGAGTTTCATTCCTAAACCAAATATCCACCATTTGAAAAATTCACACCTACGCCCAAATAATTATTGCTGGCAGTAACTAGTCTAGTTGATTTATGAGTCATCTTCAATCCTTTGTTTACAAAGTTTTATTTAAAAGTTATGTTTTTGAGTAGCCACGGTCATCTGTGGTTTTGGGAAAATGCACTTTATGAATTTCAGGTGCTTTAACATGTCTCTCATGCTGTACTTATTAGTGTGTCAACACAGTAGCTTCTCCACATGAAAATGTTTTTTCAGAAATAGTACAAAAAATGCTGAGCTTAGATGACAGATATGCATGTACAATATGATAAGTGACAGAGAGAAAGCCTGTTTTTGTCAGAGAGTAAGTGTAGGCCTACATTTATATAACAAGACATGAAGTAAAGTTGTGTCTGCTGGACTAGTCTTTATGCCCTGTGGGCAAAACAGGGAGAAGTCAAGGGGAGTAAAAGTAAATTGGAGCTGATGGAACAACTGGTCACACACACGCACAGGCCAGTGCACATACAGCAGACTCAGACACGCATACACAAAAGACATACGTAAAAACACACAGGCAATCACACAGACTTGAAAGCCTCCGTATAATATGTATTTTCTTCGAAGAGCTTCTACCTGACTGCTGGTTCAATGTAATATGAATGTGTACTGTATAGGGATGTCACGGAAACCGGTACTTTGGTACCAAGTCAGTACCAAAATTATAGCTATAGCTTTCCTTCACCTTCACCTGGAGCTCCCAAAACAGAAAGGACATATGTTTCACTCTGCCGTTGTCTGTCACTGCCGCTGTCTGTCACAGCCTAACAGTAGCATTGATACTGTAGCTACGGACATTAGCTAACTTTATCGGTTGTTTTAGCGGACCTCTATAACGTCAGTTAGCTTAACTTTAACCAGCCCAGTAACCAAAAAGTCAGAGAGATACAAACCTAATTAAACATGCTTGCTATCTGTGAGTTCCGAATGAATTCATGGAAACCGAGTCCGTACGCTGGCTGTGTGGTGATTAGAGCCCAACCGATATATCGGTGGGCCAAGATTATTGGTCGATTTTAGGCATTTTCCCGATCCTTTTCCCGATCTATCGGTATCTGCATTTATATTGGCCGTTTTTATTCACTTTAAGGACTTTAAGTTTCATATCTTAAGCTTGTATTTTTATACATTTTATTTATCAGAACTTTAATATATTTTTATTTTCCTCTGTTCTGACAATAAAAACTAATTATAATATTATTTTAGTGAGAACTCATAAATAACTAATAATAACTAAAGTTAGAGAAATCAGTTTATGATTGTTACGCGTTTCTGAATTTCTTGTTAAAATATACTGTATATCGGCCGATTTTTCGGAATATTGTATTTTTAAATAACCAATTTTTTGTATTGGTATCAGCCTTAAAAATCCTTTATCGGTCGGGCTCTAGTGATGCCAGGCTTCAGAGCAGCAAGTCCAGAAGACGTTTTCTCAAGATTACATGTAAATGACGCTCTCCTTGCCCCCTCCACTCCCACCAAAACAGTAACAGAAAGTTGAGACGAAGAAAAACTTAAACTGAAAAAAAGAGTGACATGATACTGTCCCAGCATCACAGTGTTATGCTTATTACCCTTAAAAACATGTTTTAAAGGAGGACATGGTATCTATTGTTTTGTTTGTTTTTTATCGTGGTAAAAAATTAGGTATAAAGAATTATTAAATATTACTGGTATTGGTATCGATGACAATGTTCTGGTATTATACTATTCGCAGTTGCCACTATTATTGTGTTTTTCGTGGCGTTCAAATGTTTAAATAAAGGAGTTAATGTTTTATTAGTTAAAGTATTATTATCTTTTTACCAACTTGGGTCCCAAGTATAGTGTACTTTTGGTGGCATCAGTCTACTAGATTTTTGGTATTGTGACATCGCTAGTACTGTTTGTAAATGTGTATGTATATTGAAATCACTATTAGAATGGGACTTTTTATAAATATCTTGGCTAACATTAGCTAATCTCCCTTTTCTTGCCTTGGCCTACCAGCATGTGTCACTCATGTCACGTCTTATGAACATTAAGTTAGCTTGAGTGAGAAACACAAGGCATCGTGAGGTCTAACGTTTCGTACCGAGTAACATTAGTATGGGGGAAGTGACAGGCTGTGGTTGGAAATCAGAAGGACAGGACTATTTTTAACATAAATTTAAAATCAACATCCACTGAGCCAATGCCAATGTGCTTAAGTTAACAGTAGTTAGATCATTCTCGTTTTCTTACTGCATTGCCAGGTATAATAACTTAGCTGTGAGCTTCATGGAGACAGCTAAAGTTTATGTTAGCTACCCTACAGTAGTCAAAGTTAGCCTTGATTTCATATATTACCTTCTAATAGCTGTATTCTCAGTAACATGACAATCTGCAAGACACGGGTTTCCTATAAATCACTAAAATAATAGTGACAGCACCGCTTGGCTTAGTTATTAATGCCGTTAGCATCGTAGCTAACACTATTGTTACTTAGCTAGTTTATGACAAAACGTTTCAGCTGCGCTTTCTAACATGATGTCATTGTGCTACCGTTAGCCTTTACAACAGAGCCGATCAACTACACTTGTTAGATAATGTTTCATTACAGAGTTCTTTGTAGATTTGTGTTTGTCACAGTGTGCTCGTGGTGGAAAATGAATGTAAACAAAGTTGCGTGCAATGGGCCATGACACAGGTCCCCTTCAAGGCCAGGCTAATGTTAGAAATAGTAAACTAGTAGTAAACCTTCACATAACACAGACAACTGAATTCATCATGCACTTGTAAGTGAAATTAAGCTTTGTGACAGCGTTATTAAATCATTACACTGAGTGAGTATTGTGATTCTAAACGTAGCTCATCAGTCACTCTCAGTAGGTCCCATTTCATTCTTTTCTGGTCCTCTGTGTGGCTCACAGGTTGGGGCTGGCTGGGTAAAGCTTAGAGAAGAGGACTCATTCACACAAAGCCACCTGTTGAAATCCTCAGATGTGGTGGAAATTGAATAAGTAAAGGCACTCCATTTGCTCTACAACTGCCGTTGAGAGGCCCTTAAGCAAGGCACATAACCACCGTAGCGCTGCAGCTCAGTGGCCACAGGCCACAACCTTACCTTAGACACACACAAAAAAATCTTCACTCGACAAGGATCCAGATTGCATGGTAAAGTGAGCATATTTCAATTAGGAGAGGATTCCCACCAGAGGACTGCCTCCTTTCCATCAAACGTAGTCAACAACCATCATGATGAAATCACTAGAGAGTGAGCAGAGAGGGCTGTTTGGCTAGCAGCCTCGACAGATGGACAATAACACCAGGCTAGGGCAACAACATGGCCTGGAGGACAGAAGAAGCCAAACACACGCATGAAACATTCACATGCAACACAGAGACCACAGGGAGATGGCCAATCATACCAGCCTCTCTGCCAAGGTTAGTGACCCACTGAGAAGAAACAAAAGTATAACGTATTACTGTGACAAATTCAAAATGATGACGTAAGGCTCAGACGACGTCACCCAACTGTTGGCTTGTGCCCACTCAGGTCAGAAACTGAATACCAAACACGAATACTGAAACACCTCTCCCTCTCATTAGGTCGGAACCCCAAATGCTGCTTCTTTGAGACCAGGTCACTCGGTGCGTGACTTACCATCTCCCCCCCTCTCTTTCTCCTCCACACTGCCATGTGATGACAACCACACATAAGCCTTTTTAGGCATTAAATTAATTATATTTAATATTTAATCCTTGTCTCCTATATAAGTGCATTGCAGTTTTTTAATGGCAGTATTGAAGCTGATACTGTTGCTAAGACCCCGCGGTATACCGTATTATTGTAGTACCGCCCAACCCTACTGCACAGTATTTTCTATCTAATGTGCTTGCACTTCACTGACATATAGTGTACTTTAACATCTAAATGAAGAAATATATGTTCTACGGCCATGCAATTTGATCACCTGAGTCCTTTAATGCTCTATTCAAATGCACTCATCACTTGGAAGTTTAAAAGGCTGTTACATAATTATGAAATACAAATATTTCCACCATTTCAAATATATTCTTCTCTTCACTGATATTTTCAATAAACTGCAGTATTCCGTTGTCTACTCTTGAGTGATTAACCACCTGTCTGGCTAAGAAGCAGGTAAATGAGAGGGAGCCACTGAGACGTGTTGAGAGTTTGACTCCTTACTGTTGAAGGAGAGAGCCCTCTGTGTCTGTAGCTATGTCATTAAGACTTGTTGAGGTAATTCCTCTCCAATTAGCCTCTCTGTGATATGAGGACCAGTTAAGGAGAGAGCAGTGGAAAACGAGGCCGCTCAGAGTCAAAGCCACCCTCACATGCAAATCCCGCCAGATCCCTATCAAACAATTCAACTCGCAGCTGTTATTAACTGCTACCACAATAAATACAAAATATTTTTTAAGACATCCTTCAATTTCACAAGCCTCCCAAAGTTAGAGAGAAGATGTATGACTCTGTAGGAGTCTTGCCATCAAATTATTCACGGAAACAACATGTATTAGTTATAGCTGATATGACTACCACTGGCAACACATTTTAACCGATGAAAGACAAGATGTGCACCAATCAAAGTAAAAAGTGCTGTAGATTATGGCTGTGCAGTTTTGAGTTTACAGAGACAAGACAATCTCTCCGCCCCCTCCTTGTCTGTACTCCTCCATCCCTCTTTTTTTAAGATTATTTTTTGGGCATTTTGGGCCTTTAATTGACAGGACAGCTGAAGACATGAAAGGGGAGAGAGAGAGAATAACATGCAGCAAAGGGCCGCAGGTCAGAGTCAAACCCGGGCCCACTGTGTTGAGGAGTGAACCTCTATATATGGGCACCCGCTCTGCCAACTGAGCTATCTGGGCGCCCCCTCTTTTCCTTTTTGACTCGTTAAAATGTCATCTTAACACTGGAGACTCTCTTCCTGACTCTCCCTTAGTCTTTGTGTCGTTGGTTCACCTTCTTTATCCAAACATGGTAAACAGAACAGAGTTGCACCAGCACAGTTTGAGAAGGCGGGTGTGTAGCTGCTGAGTGGTTTATAAACATCTCTCGCTTTCTCTCTCTCGGACACACTGTAACCAAGCCCATCTTCTTCACAGCCCATCTGTCTCCCTTGTGACTACAACCTCCTTAAACTTGAGTGTGAAAGTCAAAGAGGAAGATCACTTCTCATGGTTCTTTTATACACTGGCTAAAAAATTCTAATATTTGCAGCACACCTCTCAGGCAATTCATATAAAAAATAAACATGGCTCCTGTGGAAGGTGAAAGGCAGACCTTGAACACAAATCAGAAAGCTGAGTAAGACAGACAGACAGAAAGACAGACAGACAGACAGACACCATAGGAGCTGAATTTACACACTAGCTAAATAAAAAAACTAGTAGCATACCATGTACTGCAACAGACTTTTTCATTATCTTACTTTGCTGAGTATGTTTTGAAATATAATTATATAGAATTCACGTTAAAACAGTGAATTACTTAATTTGCAATTTATTGAATGATTTGTTTAAGAAGAAGCTATATGCATGCAAGTGTTAATTTGTGTGTGTGTGTGTGTGTGTGTGTGTGTGTGTACATGTGACAGGAATAGTAATGAATTAAAGCAGCAATTTTTCCTCTGCATGTGCACACTTGAGCATGAGCATTCTTTTGCTGCATGCTTTCTGTGTGTACCAGTTCTGTCACATACACACCCCCGTCTCTGCAAATTTGAGGCTACTAAGCTCCATCACCAAGGAAACCAGCTTGTTGCCAGGTAGCAACAGAGAGAGAGCGAGAGAGAGAGAGAGAGAGAGAGAGAGCGGAGGGGAAACAAGAAAAGTTAGTGAGGCCGAAAAGACAAAAATTAGATAAAAGACAGCATGTGCGGAAAAACGGGAGCTACATTGGGTCAACTCGGACCGATTAACGTTACTGGGGACTAACAGCAGCTACGTTAACAGTCGAGTTTCCCTGTTGTAGAACTTCACCTCTAATACAACAAATAGACTACAGTTATTACATGTACAATTATTACATTAGGAGGCAGAAGAATAGCTAAATAATTTAAAATACTGATCAACAGAGAGAGCGAGAGAGAGAGAGAGAGAGAGAGAGAGAGAGAGAAGCCATTAAGAGTGCTTGAGTTAACTAGTGTAATGTTAGATTTAAATGTAAAGAGGATAATTAGCCGCTGTAATGAAGATTGTGATAAAATTAACTGCGTCAAGCTACCAAAGTAAGACACTATCACCCCAGAAGCATGTCAGCTCGTCAGCCAAGCAGGAGGCAGGAGAGCCAAGTTGGTGTCACCAGTTTCATTGATAAAAGTAAAAGCCGCTCCGCATAACCATTATGGCTGTAACGATACACCAAACCCAGGGTTCGGTTCGTATCACGATTTTTGACCCATGATTCGATACAAACCTAGATTCTTTTTTTTTGGTGGGGTTTCTCAATACACATAATACCACTTTTTTTCTGCCACATGCCATTGTTTTGTCATTGATTACATCCCACTTTGCAACACTGTTATACAACAGATACCCTATTTATTGATATTGATTGATTTTAATATTGATAAGGGCACACACGAAGGGAAATGTCTGTTTTCAAAATGACCATTTACGTGTAAAGCGGGTTATGTTACTCTGGTTTGGAGGGTGGGTGGGGGGTGGGCTGTTTTTAATCGTGTCTAAGTGCTTGGGTATTAATAATATGAATGTGAGATTAGAATTAGATTAAAGTTTAACACTCTCTCAACAATGTATGCGAGACAAGGTTACATCACAGCTCTGAAGCAATTGGAGATTTGCTTCACACTGTCAATCTGTCGGCTTTCATAAGGCGCTGATGAGGCATCAGCAGATCAACAGGCTGGTGAGGGAGTTGGTGTGTCTTGTGTGTGTGTGGGGTGTGTGTGTGTGGTGTGTGTGTGTGTGTGTTGTGTGTGTGTGTGTGTGTGTGTGTGTGTGTGTGTGTGTGTTTAAATGGGGCAGCAAATGACAGAAAGATAATGACAGTGATAGTTAAGATGTAAAAAGAGTTCACTATGTTTGGAGTCGGAGTCAACGCCACTGCAGTGTAGGTCTGTGTTACTACCTTGTTGATGATGACACACTATGTGATGTTTTTGAAGTGGGAATTGAACCCATAGCTGCAGCCTTCAACATGGCATAAGCCTGCTCACACCTCCAGATCAATTCCATGGTGGCAATAATGGCCTTAAGCATGCCTAAGCATAACGTATCTTCAAAGTCCCTGTCTAGTTCCATCAAACATGGCACAGTCAAATTGTCAAACATGGCGGTTAAGCTTCCAAATCATGACACAGCGGATTCAGACTTGTAATATGACACAGCGTGTTTACACTGCAGCAGAACACAGAAAGAAGAAGGGAGGGGGCCCACCAGTGAACTAAAGATGGCATTTTAATTAGATCAGGGAACGAAAGTGCGAGGCTGGAAGAGAAGGAGAAGTTAAGAGATAGGAGGCAAAGAGAGGAGAAGACAGGAGCAGGAGGAGAGGAAAGAGAAGGGGGATGCTTTCATGTGCATCTTGCCCAGTTTCCTCCTGGTCATATAATTAGTAGGGGTGTACAATTCGGAAAATGTCACGATTTGATTCTGGGTTTTTTCATCATCAATTTTTGATTCAAAAACGATTCTCAATTCAAAACAGATTCACAGTATGTAAATGTAGTTACTTTTCCCATGCATACATTTATGGGAAATATATATATATTATTAGTGTGGATTTGCTTGTTATTTCTTATTTTAACATCCTGTTATGATGTTTGTGTATATTGTGTGTGATGTCTGTAAGCTACTGGGACCTTGAATTTCCCGTTGGGGATCAAGAAAGTATCTATCATGTGATTGCAGTAGACTTATCATTTTTTATATATTTTTATAAAATATGAATCGATTTTTTGAATTCTCTGAATCGATTTATTGAATCAAATACAATTTATGACTATGAAAGTGATAATCAGTTGTATTGCTGTATTTCATGACTGCCATACCCATGCCATAAACACAAACAATTCCTCATGATGAAATCAGACAAAAATAAGGTTACAGAAATTTTAATTTCTCCTTAAAGAAGGCCTTTATATATATTCGTCAAAGGGATATTAATTAACTTAACTGACCTCTATGGATGGGTAAGTCAAATATATTTACGTTTCACAATAGAAAGTAGAGGCTACCTTATTAGATTAGAGAACCCTCAGAAGCCTTTAGGTTGTTGTTCATTAATTATTGGCTTAAGAACTAAGTTTGTAACAATGCTGGATGCTCATTAGTGGCACAATCCCCCTTCTTAGATCAAGTGAAAATGTGTCAGGTGGTATTTGTTTTAATACAGAAAGTACAGCCCAGAAGTATATTGTTAAAGCCAGAGATTTCAAGAGAAAAAAATATTCCAATGTAATGTCAAAATGGCCAAACTGTATATAATATGCGTCTGCTGAAAGTGATGGGCATTGAATTGATAAACTAGATAAGACTTGGGGTGATGGATAACGTACATTATGCAAAGATAAGATTCAACTTGTGTATGTGTAAAAAAAAACAAAAAACTTTACTCTCTTTACCAAGGGGTAACATAAATATTGGAAAATTTCAATTAGGCGGGAGAAAAATAGAAACTTAAATATGTAGTATTGACATTGTAACGGAACTGTGTCCATGCTCGGACACTTTTAGGCTGATGTGCTATCAGAATATTCGTTTAAATATGAATATAAATGATCTTGTAATGTTTACAGTTACTATAATGGTGTCAAACTAAAGTATAACTTCTTCCCTTTCTAACAGAATGTCACTTTAACCATTTATTTTACCTTTCTTTTTACAAGAGCCAGAAAAATGAAGCTTATACCGGTCAATTAGCCGTGCGCTTCCCTTGGCCATCTCCACGCTGTAAAAACTCACTGGGCGCTGCTGTTTTTTTCGGGGGGTATTAAGCATATTAACAAATCACCCTAATTAATAATAGTGCTGTCAACACATTGGGGACCATAATTCTGTTCTTCACAATAAAATATTGGATGCTTCAACAACTCCAAATTATGCAGTAAAAGCTCCTTAATTTCCACTTTGAATTTAAATTTATACTGCCACCTGAGTGTCGCCCAAGCGTTCTTACAGCGTTCTCTCATAGAAGGATTTGTCCGGATATGGCCATTTTATCCTCACTAATGCATACAGACTCAGATTGGAATTATTAACAGACAATTTGTCTTTATTATAAAAGAGAAAGACAGAGAAAGAGCAAAGGTTGCTTGGCAGCAGTGACTAACTTTAGTCGATGCCGTCAGGTGCTAATTAGTGTACAGCATTTGCAGTAGAGGCATTGTACATATTTCCTCTTCCTCGCATCATAATGTGAAGTCCTACATTCTTTTCTTCACGTTCATCTAATTTCGCTCTCTTCATCTATACCACTATACTTACTTATTCTTAAGTTGTCTGCCTTGTAACCTAACAAGCTCACTTTTTAGACAAAAAAGCATAAAAAGAAAGTGAGAAATAGTATAAGTGTAAGAGATAGAAAGTGAGAATGACTGTGAAAAGGAGATAAAGAACCTGTAGAAACACATTCCAGCAGTTAAAGAAAGAAAGAAAAAACATCGGAAGAGTGGAAAGAAAGAAAGAAAGAAAGAAAGAAAGAAAGAAGAAGCCTCAGTGATAGGAAGGCAAAGATAAAAACAGAAATGTCCATATACAGTCGCTGATGTTGCTGAGTTGCCTGGCAACCCAAAAGTTTGGATCCAAGTGCAAAGTCATTATAGCTGTGAAACAATCTGTATCATTTTATAACTACAGTCAACCAAAGACAGGACATGGATGGTTTGGACAAGATTTGCACATTGCATTTATTTACATCTGAGGACCTGCATGTATCCTTGATGTACTGTGCTGTATTCACCACGCTAGATCCTCAATGCATCTGCAGCCTTGTTACTTAAATAAAAGGACCGTTCATTATATAAAAGGATTACTTTGTCTCACCTTAATGGTGGACACTATTGTTAAGGTATTTAAAAGCACCAAACAGAGACTGCTTTTTTTCTTTCATTTTCTTTCTTGACCAAATGTATACATGTTAACTTTGAAGTGAATAGGCTGTGTTGGCATTTTAAAAGCCTTTTAGATGCAGTGAAATATATTATTTACAACAGCCAACAAGAGATGGCATTTGCTGTGTGTGTTTGAAACCTCTGCTGTACAAACTCAATGCCAGTCCAAGGATTGACAGCTCTGGCAGAACAGTAATGGGCATCCACCTCAACATGCCCCTTGTGTGTGTGTGTGTGTGTCTGATCCAGAGAAAGAGTGGATGTGTGTATTAGTGTGTGACAGCTAAAGTGCTATTTAACAGGTGTGTGCTGCAGTCAGCAGTAACAGAGATTAACTACAAGCTACACAAATGGTCAAAATAGCACACACACCTACAAAAACACATTCACAGACACAAAAATATAACACATAACTACATAAAGGTCTTGGAACTGTGCTGTGATTGTCTGATATACTAGACACCTCCATCTTTTAATTGCCACTACATTTTTGGTCACAAGCCAAGATCTGATCCCAATTTGATTGTGTTGAAATATTTGTTTGTATAAATCTGACTGGAATTCTGACATCTGTGAGGTTAACAATCAATCTCTTGAAATAATCACAGTAAAGAACTTTAAAGTTAATATAGCACTATTTATGTAATACACTGTCTGTCTGTCTCACATCCATCCCCCCCCCCCCCCCCCGCACAAATACAACATAAAGTTCTTGTTAAGCAGACTTGGTAAACTAGAAGTAAATCTAATAGCTAACATTGCTGCCTAATCTTCTGAACCTGTGCTGTGAATGTGTGTGTGTGTGTGTGTGTGTGTGTGTGTGTGTGTGTGTGTGTGCGTGCATGCATGTGTTTGTGTAAAAATACAGTATGTAGTGTGTTTATGTGTGCAGCACATGTATTGCAGCTCACTCTTTTTGAACTCAGGTTCACTGGAGGAGTCTATAAAGAAAGAAATATGTTGCTGAACCAAAGCATTAAAGTCTGCTTGTAGATAGCATAGTGGAGAATGTGCAGACTGCTCCTTCAATATGGCATTGGTTGAATTTACAGATGATGTAGTTTAATAATTTATTTTGTGCATTTGCCCATCCTATTTCATTTCTTAAGTAAAAAGTTTATGAAGTTGACATGATATAATATCACTCCTGAAACAATTAGTTGATGAATTACTGTCAACAGAATTATTTGGCAACAATTTTCATTGTTGATTTTTACACGTTTCACTGATGAAAACAAAGGCTATGCCTGTGACCCATCCGATAGCCCTGTAGTACACCCAACTTTATCTGCAATTTTCAAGCCACAAATTGCAATTAAAGGTGCCCTGCCACCCATATTGCATTACTTTGTGGTAATGGCTGAAGTTCTACCATGGACTCTAACATTTTTTTGTGGGAAAAATGCCTTGGTTACCTTGTTTTAATCCATTCTAGCAGGGTACAGAAAGCCTGCAGGAAGACTCAGCTCGAGTTGTGCCAATTCTCATTAATATTCAACAAGCTAAGCTGCTTTACTCTGATTGGCTAACAGCTAGCCAATGAGAGTCTGGCTATCACTATCCTTTACTGCTTTTTCTCTGCTTATTTCTTTTCAGTGGCTAGAGCTGACAGAGGAGG
>NC_045755.1:11807491-11809181 GCF_008692095.1 Etheostoma spectabile | reverse complement strand
TTTTCACATTCACAACATAACACAAACACATATGGACCTAACATTTTTTCCATTTTCACTCGTAAATCGCTTTAGTGAAACCAACCTCAGATTTTCAAATGTAAAGATTTTCTGCTTCTGTTATATTATTATAAATGAATTATCTTAACATGTTGTACTTTGGGCAAGACAAAATAATAATTTTGAAGATGTCACCTTCAGTTCTCGGAAAAAGTCTGTTTCCTGACATTATATAGACAAAAATAGAGATTACTGTAACAGAAAATCAAAGTATTTGTTACTTGCAGCCTTACATCATTTTTAACAGCCATATGGTGGGCCTTCCATTTATGAAATGGCTTTTCTGAAAGTGAAACATGTTATGTAAAGATTAATGGAATGTATCAAACATGAATGGTTTAATGGTGACATGTAAGTCAGTGATTAGGTCAGGGTAAAACAGAACTGCACTACAGATTTTTTTACTGTACAACTTTTAACTCCCATGTAAACCTCCACTTTCACAGTGACACGCTATGCCCTCTGACTTTATAGAGGTCTAGGCAGTCATTACAGCCAGCTGGCTCCTCAAAATTTGGAACCCTTACTACAGGAAAACAGAGAGGTAAGAAATGTTTTCAGCCCCTGCTACATCCGCTAGGTTGGCATGGTTGTATGCTTACATGCTGTACTTTTTTTCTTTCATTTCTTTTATTGAGAAAATGTATGCATGCCTGGGCTAACTCTCTGTTTTGAACTTAGAGGCTGTGTGGGCACTTTGAAGTCTTTTAAATGAAGTAAAAAATATAATATTCACAACAGCTAACAAGAGAGGGGGTTTGCTGTGTGTGTGTTTGAAACTTCTGCTGTACAAACTCAATGTCAGTCCAAGGATTGACAGCTCTGGCAGAACAGTGATGGGCATCCACCTCAACATGCCCCTTTTGTGTGTGTGTCAGCTCCAGAAAAAGAGTGGATGTGTGTATTAGTGTGCGAAAGCTTAAGTGCTATTTAACAGGTGTGTGCTGCAGTCAGCAGTAACAGAGATTACCTACAAGCTACACAAATCAGAAACGCACACACACATACACAAACACATTCACAGAGAAACAGATACACATTAAACACACGCAAAGGTACACAATCCCACCAGAATTTGTCAGTAAGCCCTCATTGCACTGTTAGTTATTTAACTCAATGACTATATAGCGAGCCGAAGTCCCGCCCCTTCTGTTTGCCTCCATGTGACCTACCTTCGGGGAAAAAATTAAAGGTGGTCAATGGCGATAGACAAACTATTTTCTGATCGTCTTGTGCCTTGGATTAGACGGGCTACAAGTCCTGACGTCGGCACATTTTCCCTCCACTCCCTTTGAGTAGCTGCAGCGCTCGACATGACCCGATTTATAATGGTTTTCACCTCTTTTGATAGTTCTGCCTTCATCTTGGGAGAAGACAGCAAAGCTCAACAAGGAGACAACCATATTTCTCTTGTGGCGTATATTGTTTGAGACGAGAGATGTAGTTCACTAAGCGATCTCACACAAAACTTAATGTTGTTCAACTTCTACATGTCAAATCGTTTATCTCTTGACATGTAAAATCATCTTTTAAATTTACACACATCATGTAGCCAGGTTAGCTCAGTTGGTAAAGCAGGCACACATTTAGAGGTTTACTCCTCAATGCAGGAACCCCTTGCTGCATGTCA
>NC_045755.1:11796456-11807481 GCF_008692095.1 Etheostoma spectabile | reverse complement strand
CCTTCCCCTTTCATGTCTTCATCTGTCCTATGGAAATAAAGGCCTAAAATGCCACAAAAAGATAGTCTTAAAAAAAAAACAGTACATACACACATCATTTGTGAAATGCACGGCACAATTCAAATGGACCAAAAAATAATGCCTTGGGCTTTCTATAGTGAACTCTTTAAATAGAGCCGTGGTCTATTGACTAATAATAACTTGTCTCAGATTTATTTTGAAGCTATAAATAACAGCTGATAAAAAAAAGTCAGTGCAGAAATCCAAAGATAAAATAGGTTTGAGGTAATTTGGACACAGTGGGCACCATTACATAGTTTGCCTACTAGAGCCCAGACAAGTTTATTTTTCAGCTGTAGAATTTTACATTCATTATTGTACATAACTTGGTCCCATGTTATCATTACCGCCTTAAAGTGATGTATTTCCTCTTTATCTTTTCTCTGTCCAGCTCTATCCCTCCATTTCTGATAGTCTAACTACACCCTGACCCTTTCTCTGCTTTGAGGAACTTTTGACACTTTTCAGTCCACATTTACCTCCCTCTAATATTTTGACTCTTTTTCTCCTATTTGTGTTACTTCTCTACCCCCTCTGTCTCTCCACTCATCCTTCCCTCTCTCATCCACACTGTCCAATACTCTGTCATTCTCTCTATCCATTATTCATGGCACAGTCACAGTCGGCAATAAAGGACCTCGTAATATCGCTACGGCAACAACGCAGCAGAAGCAGCCGCATTGGATCATGGGAAACTGGGTCACCTCCCAGGAGCAGGAGGGTGCGGGGGGTGCATCAGAGGGAGGTCGCTGTCACACACACACACACACACACACACACACACACACACACACACCTGACAGTTGTCCTACAGAGCAGGAAAACAGTAAGGAGAGGGTGAATAGAGAAAGACACAGAGAAAGAATAGTGGGCAATGTGAGATAATGAGAGAATATAGGCTACGTTTACTCAAACTATAATTCAAACTAAGGAGGATGTTGGATGACATTCTGAAAAGAAGCATAGATGAGTCCATGATAAACATATTTCAGTGAATAGATATGAGTGAAAACAGCACTTTACAGTATGAACAAGCAACTCTATTGATCATGACCAATGTGCCTCCCACCAGCCTCTCAACAATGAACGATAAAGACCCAGAAGCAAACACTAACTGATATTCATCTTTTGATGTGAATTCACTATTGCACTGCAGATGACTCATCGTAAGAATAAAAAAAACACTGCTGCCGCTGCTGACTGCATGTCAGGTGGGCCTAAATGATGAATGTACAAAATATGATTTCTTTCCCAGCCATTTTTGCACAATCAACATCTTAATTATCTGAAACTTAAAAATCCTTTATGTGCATCTCTTCATCAAGCATCTTCTTCGTGGTTGGTATAAGGGATGTCAAGGTGAGAAAATTTCCCCACAGGTTAAAAGTGACACACCAGTTCAGACAGCTCTGCAATTGGTTAACAGTCTACACACAGCAAAAAAAAACAGTGATGTGTATCATGTATGTTATATGCACTTTTGCTTTTGACTTTGAAACCAAAGCCTCCACCATCATCCTGTTGGTCTCGTCAGGTGATGAGTGACATCTGACTCCTGCTACTCTGCTGCTGCTGTTGCTGCTGCTGCTGTACAGAGCGGAGCAGACACTTCCACATGGGCGCTAATATCCAAAAATTAACTAAATGGGTTTTCTTCCTTTCTATAAAAAAAGCAAAAGTACTTGTACTTTCAGGGTATTTCACACAAATGCACACACAGAAACAGTCTGTCACATGATGCCAACAAGAAAAAACCCAGAAACATCTGTTTCTATGGGAACCCGGCCTTTTGACAATGCAGGCAAAACACACAAACCACACTAGCAAGCTTGCAGGTACATAGATACACCCTCACACATGCATCATAGTGACACGCCTTACCGCCAGCCACAGTTTCAACGGAGGATGTGTATGTCAATGTGAACCAACACTTTGTGTGTGTGTGTGTGTGTGTGTGTGTGTGTGTGTGTGTGTGTGTGTGTGGGTGTAAGAGGGACACAGAGAAGGATAGAGAGAGAGAGAAAGAGCGTGTGGCTGCCAGATCCCAGGCCAGATGGCTAAATGTCAGTGAATACCACACCAACATGACGGCTAGTTCTCCCTAACAGAGCCAGTACACACTGCAACACCTATTAATTCAGTGAGCAAGTGAGCTTAGGCTTCTGCACTGGATTTCTATTATCTGTTTTGATCTCAGGGCATCCAGACGGCTTTCACAATTAGGAGCGTGATTGCAGGATTGTTAGTTCAAACATCCCAGCGACAACAAGTTAATACTGTACATCAATGGAATTAAAAAATAAAAGGTCTCCAGGTCTATTATTGACAAGTCTGATTATTCCTGTCGCTTCTAAATGTCAATTTTTGCACCTGAGTACTTTTTAGTTTGTAGTGGTACAGAAATCGACTGAAAGGTTTTGCATTAAGCTCAGGAGAGATTGATGGAGGGTCTTTTAGCTGAAAGTAGCGGTTGTGCAGTTTGCTTTACTCCTCTGGTTACTCCTCTGGGCTTTTATGGCTGTTCAAATATTGGTCCAGGATGATAAAGACACATTCACGCACACGCAAAAAACACATTGCACCTGCTTACCACCCTAATTTGTCCAGGGATCTACTGTGCACTTCCATTACCTTTGTTGCCATGGCTCTAATGTTTGCTTATAAGCAGTGTGTTCTTTGTGGGCCTAATACTGGGATGCCAATGGTAATATGATGCTAGAAATTAAGAATCAGCCCAATGATGTCAGAGTTTTTCCTGCATAGAGAAAGTTTTTGCTCCCCCACAAAGAGGTTTCTAGCCAGTGCCAAAATAAAATCACGAGCGTCAAAACGTCTAATTTTCAGCAGCCAGCTCTCTCTTATCCTCAGCCGCTATATTTTACACAGAGGCTGCCAGTCTTCTTATTGATGGTACTCTTGCCATTGTCCTTGAGCAAGGGGAGTGCTGTGGCTGTCCACTGCTCCTAAATAGTTGAGATGGGTCAATGCAAATTTCCCCATGGGGGTTTAAACTTTTAACTTAACACTAACTTACACTAACTTCTGCATAGTAGTCTGAAAATACTCCACACATCACATTACTATTTTTAGAATGTCATCTGTATGCTGCTCTATGCACAGTATAAATACCAAACAGTTGTTAAACTTAGTTCACTGTAACCATTAATAATTAATGCCCTGCTCAGTATAAAATTATTTTCTGTTTGGGCAGAAAACCTGCCTTGAACACAACCACTAAGGTTAAGTCAATTTAGCCAGAACAGCGTACTATAACTAAAATGTTTAGAACTGATATGGGACATTAAGACTGACATTTCCTGACATCTGTGGTAAGGTTGCACTGACAACTTTGAGTTTCAGTGATGGACAGACACATTACTGTCTTTTTCTCTCTGTGTGCTCCGTGGGAGCTGTAATGTGGGTCGATGTAAGGCAGAGGACACTTTTAGCTCAGTAAAAATATCCTGCTCTATCTAATTCTCTTCTCTCTCTCTCTCCTTAACAGCCTCTGTCTCACTCACCTTAACAACTGGCACATCTGGAGATTCATACAAATTATCAAAGATTTACCTCAGCTTTTACTAGCGTCTTTCAGACAGTTATGTAAGCGCTGTAATTCTTTCCTCTGCATCTTATTTTTCTAACTTTAGTTTTGCTTCATAAGGCGCATTTGACCTGATTAAATAAGACTTGTTTGCCAAATTACTCTAGCTAATGATTACCAATGTGGCATCACACAAATCCACATGCACATTCAAAGATGCTGTTTGTGTCTTCCCAAACACAAATACGCACAAATACAGAGAGACATAGCCCCTTCAATCACAGGGGTCTGGTATGCAGGTTTGGAGTGAATAGGGAGTGTATGATGGGACAATTTTGGGACACAGGACAAAGATCTGCTAAGGAATCATGGGATTCATGCTTGGGACAGTTTTTACACAAAAACCTAAAAATACTGATATGCTGTTTTTAGTTTAGACTGGTAGACACACATACATGCAAAGTCAGACACACACAAATATTTATTGTTCTTCTCTTTTGAGAGAGAGAGAGATGTATGTAAAGAAAGTGGAAGAATAAGAGAAGAAAGATTGAGAAGTTGTGAGGTTTGTGTGGAAATTTCTATTACCAAAATGGGACTATTAAAAAGTAAGGGAGGAGAGAGGGAAGAGGAAATGGTATTGT
Source organism: Etheostoma spectabile (assembly GCF_008692095.1). Lineage (NCBI taxonomy): Eukaryota > Metazoa > Chordata > Actinopteri > Perciformes > Percidae > Etheostoma > Etheostoma spectabile. The sequence goes on along the minus strand of NC_045755.1, from coordinate 11,803,233 downwards.
AATGAATGTGGTGCCACAGCTGCCATCATTTAGAGTCTTTATCTTTCCCTTTTATTAGAGGTGGAGGGGAAGAGCGAGACAGAGAAGAGAAAGGCTCAGAGAAAGAAGAAGGGCGGGACTGACACAACAAGGAATAACAATTATAGAATGTTAATCTTTAGCCATTTTGTTCTACATCAAGTTTTTCTTTAACGTTTATTATAATATATTATACTGTAAAGTTTTAAGAAGCAAATAAAAACTGCAAAAGTACAAATAACTACCAACACAAGCTACCATGATCATCTCAATAAAAACAATAGGTCCGCTGTGTACAGTGATGCAATAGTGGCTTTGTTTCGTGTTATATACTAACCACAATCCATTATCTCTTCCATGCGGCTTTATAGCCATTAGCTCATACATTAGAATATTGCCAACCACATTTCACCAGTAGATCAGACATAAGTATGGTGAACACAAAGTGTGCTTTGCGTCGTGGTCCTGATCACCCTGACGGCTTGTATTTGCTATAACAACCACCTTGCTCTACATTATCCCGCTTATTACATGGCTACTTACCAAATAAATCAATAATTTGACAATATTAAAATAAAAATAGTTTATTAATTTAAATACAATTCTACCTAAGTTGGAATCCTGCGTCCATAGCAACGTAAACTCTGTAGTTGTTTAATGTAACCCTTCGTCTGTCACTCAACACCACAGTGTCTTCCCCTCCTGCCGCGAATACATTTCTGGCAAAAGTCACCGGTCCTTGCACGCATTTTATTCCCTTTAGAGGCTGTGGTAGTAACCGTATATTTTATGGGTCAGGCTGTTATGGGCTGCTGCCGTCCTCTGGCTAACTATAGGTGGACAAATTACAGAGCTGCTGTTTTAATCACTGCAGTGCAGGAATTGATACAACATTAGCTGAAGCATTGTAGTGAGCTAGCGGGCTATCGGCTGCTCTAATTCACATAGTGCCGAACATTTCCGTAAGACAAGGTGAATGGGACTTCTTTGGGAATATTTATGTTGACATTTATGTCTTCATTCATTACGTTCACTTTTTGCAAAGCCGCTGCAGTTGACGCACCTGTAACCTTAAACTTGTTACAATGTAACGTTAAGCTAACTAATTAGCGTTGTTGTCCCTATGGCTGAAGTTACTGTGTAGAGATCATAGACCGAATATGTAGGATAGGCACTCACCAATTCTGCTGTCGTTGCCTGAATTGGAGAACAGAAGTTGATCCATGTTTCCACACTTTTTTGCCACAGTTGATAAATTATCTGGACTTCTTTCAGCGGATCGATAGCTGTCCTCCAGAGTGAACAGAACTGAGCCCGTGGCTCTGCTATGCATGGCAACAGTGTGTTATTCTTAGCAACAGCAGAATGCCTTAGAATTCAACCAATTCATTATATGGCTTGGTTAAATTTTAAAGGAATCCTGCTGTCTGTTAATTTCTTGATAATAGAGCGTTGCTGATTCAAGGTCCTGATCACCCTGTCAAGGTTGTATTCACTATAACAACTGCCATTATTTTTTTTATTTTTTTTCCCCTTTATTTTACAGTGACAGTGGATAGACAGGGAAGGTGGGAGAGAGATGGTGGATGATACGCAGCAAAGAGTCGCAGGTCGGATTCGAATCCGGGTTGCTGTAAAGGCCCCAGCCTACATGGGGCGCACACTCTTACTGGGTAAGCTAGAGGTCGCCCCATGATGGAGGCATTCCTGATTCCCATTTTATATTTCTGACATTTCAAACTACAAACTGCATTAAAATATGAGAATTAAAAGAGCGAGAACAAAAGGAAGATATTCTGGTAAAGCAGAGAAACTACACAGATGATAAAACAACTGTCAATGTAGTCATACTGGAGCCCTGCAGCAGTGAGGAATTAGTACAAAATGGCTCCAAAATATGGAAACAATAGAGCAGAAACCAGACAGCACTCTGAAGTAGTAGCTTTGGAGTTGGAATGCACCCATGTCTCTACAGAAATGGTAACTGGGGTATTCCTTGTTTCTTCTGGGAGCTGAAAAGGCGAACAACATTTATAATCTCCAAATAATGACTCCCCAGGCTCCAGGTTGGTTGGAACTTGTTGTACTGAAAAAAGATCGCAAGGGATTTTAAGTTTCCCATCTGTGTTGATGGGCCATATGTGTATAAGACCAGATAAGATAGAGCTGTGAAACTGTGTACAACACACACACACACACACACACACACACACACAATCACACTCACAAATCCTACTGTTAAATGTACTAATAAATGTTCCAAAAATTCCACTACAGCTATTCACACAGCAAAAACTGTCCTTCCAAGATTTTGCAGACTTTTTTTGAGATTGTAGTCGCCCAAAATGCCTGGTGTTTTACAAAATGTTTTTGTAAAAAATTGCGATTAAAGTTGCAATGTTTTTTGTATGTTTGTTGCAATGAAGTTGGGGGAGACAGAGAAAAAACATTTTTGTTAAAGTTCTTTAAAAATAAAAAAGGAAACTTTTTGGGGAGATAAAATTACTCTGGGCTGACATTTCCTAGAACCTTTCCAAAAAGGCTCAGGAGGCCGCAAATATTGGTATAATATGAAAATGGCTGGTGGATTTAAGACAAAAAATAAAAATGTATTGAATGAATCAGATATGAGTGTCTGTAAGTGGTTAATTGTTGATCTTTACATTGGTCAGTTAATTTCCTATCCTGGCCTGGGACACACATTCATACGGTTTGATGAAGCACTTATTGGACTTTAACTTATCACTGCACTTCCAATAATGAGCGTAGCTGTCCTCAACTTAGGTCATCCTGTTTGTCTCATCTCCAGTTTTTCCTGCATCTACCATGTGTGTTTGTGTGTGGGTGCTCGTGTCAGTCGCAGGGGGAACTCAGCAGCCCCGCCCGCTGCAGAGATCCAACAGGATTGAAACAGTGGCCGCTTCATTGAGATCAGAGGGAAAAAACATTGCAGCGTACATTGATGTTAAAATGTTTACAGGTTGGCCAGACGGTCCAAAATATTTTGCACAGTCTTTTGCTGTACGTTTTGTTGGTAAATGTGAGATGTTTGAGACACACACGTCTCGTTAAACAAGGAAATACATATGGCCATGTACGTGTGACGTCAACCTGTCACTCCCGGTTGGTCATTAGCTCTCAGAGTCACATACTGATACAAAGTCTGGCACATTGGACTGCTGGGATTGGTTTAAGTCGCGAAAATTTGCGGAAAATTTGCGGAAAATTTGCAGAAAAGTTGCGGTGATTGGTGAATTGGCGTGATTGCGACATTCGCAAAATCCTGGAGGGACTGCAAAATACACCACCAGACACACAAATATAGCTACACATCTACGTCCTTATCTGGATGCACCGTGAGTGGTTGCATTCCACTGGGACTATTCAGAGGTACACCCACACACACACACACACATACACACACACACACACACACACACACACAGAAGAGAAAACAGACCAAGATTGTTTAGATAAGTGAACGTACACATAGATGCTGATCGTTCCTCTCTATCTATAAATAGACACTCCTAGTAACCAGCAGAGTAGCACCCAAGCTTAGCTTGGTCCTCTACAGCAGAAATGATAGGGAGAGGACGTGAGGGGCAGTAGGACATGTAGAGACACAAGAACAAAGACCAGACAATATTTGGAGTCCTATTTAGGTAATATACACTCACCGGCCACTTTATAGGACACCTCCCATGGCGAGTAACGGTTACCCCCTTTGCCTTCAGAACTGCCTCAATTCTTCGTGGCATAGATTCAACAAGGTGCTGGAAGCATTCCTCAGGAGTTTGGTCCATATTGACATGATGGCATCATACAGTTGCCGCAGATTTGTCGGCTGAACATCCATGATGCGAATCTCCCGTTCCACACATCCCAAAGATGCTCTTTGATTGAGATCTGGTGACTGTGGAGGCCATGTGACAGAGAACTCATTGTCATTTTCAAGAAACAAGTCTGTGATGATTCCAGCTTTATGACATGCGCATTATCCTGCTGAAAGTAGCCATCAGATTGGTAATTATGGTCATAAAGGGATGACATGGTCAGCAACAATACTCAGTAGCTGTGGCGTTGCAACGATGCTCAATTGGTACCAGGGCCCAAAGAGTGCCAAGAAAATATTCCCCACCATGACACCACCACCACCCGCCTGAACCGTTGATACAAGCAGGATGGATCCATGCTTTCATGTTGTAGACGCCAAATTCTGACCCTACCATCCGATGTCCGCAGCAGAAATCGAGACTCATCAGACAGGCAACTTTTTCCAATCTTCTATTGTCCAATTTCGATGAGCTTGTGCAAATTGTAGTCTCAGTTTCCTGTTTCTTAGCTGAAAGGAGTGGCACCCGATGTGGTCTTCTGCTGCTGTAGCCATCTGCCTCAAAGTTCGACGTACTGTGCTTCAGAGATGCTCTTCTGCCCACCTTGGTTGTAACGGGTGGTTATTTGAGTCACTGTTGCCCTTCTATCAGCTCGAACCAGTCTGGCCATTCTCCTCTGACCTCTGGCATCAACAAGGCATTTCCGCCCACAGAACTGCCGCTCACTGGATGTTTTTCTTTTTCGACCATTCTCTGTAAACCCTAGAGATGTGTGTGCGTGAAAATCCCAGTAGATTAGCAGTTTCTGAAATACTCAGACCGCCTTCTGGCACCAACAATCATGCCACGTTCAAAGTCACTCAAATCACCTTCTTCCCCATAATGATGCGTGTTTGACTGCAGGAGATTCTCTTGACCAGGTCTACATGCCTAAATGCACTGAGTTGCCGCCATGTGATTGGCTGCTTTCGAAATTAAGTGTTAACGAGCAGTTGGACAGGTGTACCTAATAAAGTGGCCGGTGAGTGTAATCTTTTTATGGGAGGTTATTTTGTCAATTTAATAAAACTTAACATATTGGATCCGTTCTGAGGCAAAATATGAGCAGAAATATAGGTAAACAAACAAGTTTGACTCCTAATCTTAACCTCTTAATCCAAAAATGTGAATCTTCATCCGCCTAAATTATAAAATACAAAGCCCTGACTGTAATATAACTAAACCTCAGTAAGTTAGAATCATAGGAAAACCTTCACCATAAAGAAAAAAGAACACTTCAAGCAACTCCGCAAAAAGGTGATTGAAAAGTAGAGCCTGACCGATATAACGGCGGGCAGATATTATCGGCCAATATTAAGCATTTCACGATCTATCAGTATCGACATTTATAATGGAAGATATAAAAAAATATATATGTGTATTCATCAGAATCATTTATAATGACAAATAAATGATTCTGATAAATGAATATTTAAAAATTAAAAACGGACGGAAACCATGAGCGTTGGCGTTGCATAGTCTGTCCACCAGAGGGCGCTCTACAACGTCCCTGTTGGCAACACAGAATTTTTTTTTTGTCATTGTGTTTTTGTTTAAAGGAAAGTCTCATATCTTAAGTTTGAATTTTTATACATTTTATTTTATTTATCAGAACTTTCCTATATGTTGATTTGCCTCTGTTCTGTTGTGACCACAAAAGAAATTATTATCATATTCTTTTAGGGAGAACTCATAAATAACTACAAATAACTAATGTTAGGCAAATCTCTTTATGTTTTGTAACGTGTTTCATGATTTTTTTAATATATATATATCGGCCGATATTTGGCATGTCAGATTTTTAAATAACAAAATATTCATATTTGTATCGGCCGGTATCAGATCAGGCTATATTGAAAAGCGGGAACTATGGGATGAATACAAGAAAACGTTCAAGCTACTAGTAGTAGTTGGTTAGGGCTGGGTACCAAATTTCGATACTTAGGCAAACAAATTGCTTATATTGTATAGTATCCAAAAATGTCGCCATTCAATGCCAAATTTCAATACCTAAGGAGTAAATCTCATCAGTGTCAGTGAGACAATAAGTATGGAGCCCATTTCTACCAAGATCTGCTGGTAAAACACGGAAAAACTGTGTTTTATGTTACGCATGGAGACAGGGTCACGTGTGTGTATATTGTATTTTAAGAGCCTTGACTACAGTGTGTGTCACTTAGGTGTAAAGGAGCAGACAAAACAATTCAAAAATGTATACCTAATTTGTAATGTTGTAATGTCTTTTTGTTAAAACTGATTTTATAAATATAAAAAAGTTTCGTTCAGGAACTGGTATGGAAGTCATGGTATTGGTATTACTTGGACCATCATCTTGCATCAGCTGTACATCTGCCTGGTTAAACTTCGGCAACTAAAACTACTTGGTTAAGGATAGGAAAACAATGCCTGCATAGTTTATACTATTGAACAAGTTTTCCAATTCTACTCATTATATGTTCATATAAAAAGAGAAACACAAATAGAAGACACAAAGCAAAGAGAAGGTATCTGTGTGCGTTGGGATAGGGTCCATTATCCTCTAAAAGGTGATTCATTGACTTAAAAGGTGCTTGTTACACACCTACTGAAAAGCCAGCAGCTAATTTATCTAAACACTTAACACCCTATCACCCACTGCTGACACACACACACACACACACAAACTCAGGTAAACACCATTCATGACTGACACGGCTGACACCATACAATTGAATGCAAACAATATGGAAGTCAAACATACGATTTAAACATGAATATACACACACACACACACACAGTATCACACCAAAGTAATCTCAAACCTCAATAACTAATCCTATAAAGCCTCATTATTGCTTATGCGATTTAGTGTCAAAAGTGTGTGTGTGTGTGTGTGTGTGTGTGT
>NC_045755.1:11792555-11796446 GCF_008692095.1 Etheostoma spectabile | reverse complement strand
GTGTGTGTGTGTGTGTGTGTGTGTGTGCATGTGTTCTTGTCTCTCCATCAATCAATGTCCAATCAGGTATATTGATCAGTGAATTGCTTGATTATGACAACATTATTCTGTCAATCTGAAAGTATCTATAACAATCTGATTAGATGGAGAAATGAAGGGATGCTAAGAGGGAGAAAGTGATTAAGGAGGGAAAAGGGGGGGAGGTGAAAGAGAGATACAGATACAGAGTAGGAGAGAAATAAAACAGCCACAGGGACAGAAGTTCTTAAGCTTCACATCTAGTTTTACCATTTAAAAAAAAGGATATTTCCTGAATTGAACTAGCCTAAGTACAGCGTATTTTCCTCCCTGAGAGAAGAGATTTTTCTCACTTTTGTTTCTACCCTTCTTTCCTCTGTAACCAAGGACAGATGAGGAGCATCACTAAGGTTACCATATCCATGACAACCTCTCCCGCTGCTATTATTGGGCATGTCGTCAAGGAGACAGAGCAGCACATTATGGGATGCAGACAGAAATAGAAATCATGTACTAGAAGCAATACAATAGATCTCTGGTATTACATAAGAAAGACCTGTGCAAATGTAGCGAGGGGGTGCCATATTGATTCTAAAACTCAGGCTCAATCAAACTTAGGGTCGGGGTAAATATGAACAGCATGATCACAATACTGAACCAGTCATGATGCAGCTGTTTTGAGCTTACACCTCATTGAAAGATCAAACTTGTATAAGCCTGGAGTTTATTTGCAAATATTAAAAACTGGAAAAAAATGGTAAGAAATAAAAAACTGTGCAGGTGAGCAAACAAAACCACCAGGGGCTAGGCACAATGTGTCACCCCAAATTACAAAAAGAATGACAACAATACTTAAAGGGGAACGATGCATTTTTTTGTGCTTAATTTAACTAAACTAAACAGCTTCGGAGTCATTGGAATGGTTACAGTATATGCATTTTTTTTCGAGTTGAATGGTGGTGCTCCCCCTTAGCGCCTATGAGCAGAAAAACCACCCTTGCAACTTGGCGAGTCGTTGGACTCAGATTCAGCAAATATCGCGTGATATCAGGTCCCGCGTTGTAACAAATTGCTTCATGGCACTGCACACATACGCCCATTCACAAACCGGCTAACAAGGTAGCGATGGAGTTTTTCACACTATCGTCATGGCTGAGCCGGCAAAATAGAAGCAGAAAGCTAGGAAAACTTTGTCGGAGCAACAGAGAAAGAGGAAATGGCAAACTGACTGAGGAGTCAGACACAAGTAAACACAAGAGCTGCCAAATACCTGTTCCTAAGCTGTAAGGGGAGATCTATAGAGAAACCTGCGAGGAAAAATCTAGAAAACAGTGCATAAATGGCCAAAACTGTATAGCGCCCCTTTAACAAGAGGGGAAGATGACACAAAAATGTAAAATAGCACAGTAACAAGAGTTTTGATGCAGGGAACATTTAAAACCTCCTGAGCTCAAACTCAAATTATAATTAATGAGAGGGTGACCCCACAGTTTGTAGAAGTTGAATGCAAAAGTAACACTGTAAGAAATAAGTTAATAGTGTAAAGACATTCAAAAAAGGTTCAAAAAGGTTTCCTACTGGTAAGACAATAACGTCCCTGGAGTACGTTGGTCTGTTAGAGTGTGCTTAACCAGAACAGTCACTGTAAGCAGCTCTGGATAAACCCATCATTCAAATGATTTAAATGTCAATACAATGAGAATCACAATAGACACTATGGCAAATTAACAATGAGACGTAAGATGGATTCTGGTAGTTTGGGGTTTAATCACTGGCTTGCAAACACAATAAAAGAACTGAATAAGGTAAATTGTCAAAGTAAATAAATATTGAAAGACAAAGGTAAAACAATGTAAGATTCACTCCTGGCAATGCCAGAGGAAGGCTTTTTTTTTAAATGTTATGTTTTCATTCTGACTTATGATTGGTACATAACGAGACGGTTTAGTTTTACACATATGTATATTAATCTAGAGCTTTAAAATATTTACAATTAGACCCCCATTATGAGGCTGCAAAAGTAGTAAACGGAATGTAGACATAATGTAGTTCTCCTACTTTCCCCTTCCTTCCACACAAAAGAATGTGTTTGTAATTTGTACATTTGATAATACTACACACATACACACAAGAACAAACACACACACACACACACACACACACACACACACACACACACACACCCATTGTTGGTTGAAACGTTTTTTAACCCTCTAGTCCATTCTGTACACTGCTTCCTGTCTGTCAGAAGGTTATAAAACTAATTGACCACAGTGTGGTGGTGGTGAATAGGTTGAGTGAGTGTGTGTGTGTGTGTGTGTGTGTGTGTGTGTGTGTGTGTGTGTGTGTGTGGTGTGTGGTGGGTGTGTGTGTGTGTGTTGTGTATGCGTGTGTGTGTATTAAAATGTGGCATTAAAATTCTCCTCATGGTGTTGACAGACATAGAGAGACTGTAGACTTACTGTTATCCAGTGTAGACTGTCCAGTGAAAACATAAATAAATTACACACTCAGCATTACTTTTTGTCAATTCAATGCTGTACCAAGCAAAAAGTCAATATTTACACAGAATATTCACTATATTTCTGGCACAACCTTAAATGGATGTGCTATCTGCTTTATTTCTTAGCCTAGAAGTCAAGGCTTTTGAGATGCATCTGAAGGTTGATTTTAGGTAGTGACCATCTAAGTTGTATAGAATTTACTCTTTACTGGTTTATTCATCAACTCTCTACCTGTAGTTTCAAGATCTTTGACTTGATTCAATCCTATTTACTTTTCTACTGACTCCTTTACCTGCTCTGACACTGTATCATTAAAGGAGACACACTACAGGCAATCTGAAAACCATAGTACAGCATGAGCCCTCAAAATGAGGTAAATGTGGCAAAATCATTCTTGAAAGAAAGAAAGAAAGAAACAACGAAAGACGAAATGACAGATGCTACATGGCCTCAGAGGGATTGTGTCCTACACTAATACACTGGCATACATCTGCAAGCTCACACACACACACACACACACCACACACACACCCACACACAACACACACACACAACACACACACACACACACACACACCACACACACACACACACACACACACACACCACACACACAAATTCTACAGTTACGTATATGCAATCATGAATTTGTAGCCCTGGGATTGACTGGTGATCTGCCCACAGTGAATCCCACCTCTTACCCAATGTCAGCTGGGATTGGCATTCCTCAAGGACAGCTAATGGATGGGTGGATGGATGGATGGATGGATGGATGGATGGATGGATGGATGGATGGATGGATTAATAGATATTGATTTATATAACCACAAAGCAAGACACTGCTTTACACACACACGGGCACACACACATACACACCTTGGTGAGTGGCCAGGTTGAGGTAATTAGATAAGAGGTTTGGCAAGAAGCAGTCAGAAAATCAGAGTTTCAAAGCAACAGATGTCTTTGTTTTGTAAGATATTTTTGCTTTACTTTGACAAATATCAAATTATACTACGTTTAGTAGGCTACATTACACAAGATGACATTTTGGCAACCACAGAATCGTTCCTCAATCAAAACAACTATTTTCTCCTTCCAAAAATGTTCTGTTGCCCACAAGAAAATTATGCATTGCCTTTGATTGAAATCAACTCACATGACTTTATTTCATATAACTGAAGAGCCCTCAGTCAAAATAACTGAAACCCTCCATTTTCTTCAGGCTTCAAAGTGGAACATATTAATCAACAGCTCTGATGTATCCAACCATCAATGATAAAACAAAGGATGCTCAAAGAAGGTATTATTCAAAGAAAGGTACATTCTTTTTTACTCCCCACTGCTTGTTTCCTCCTGGTCCAATCATTAG
>NC_045755.1:11775051-11792545 GCF_008692095.1 Etheostoma spectabile | reverse complement strand
GAAATCCAGTCTTCCAGGATTTGAAAAAAATAGCCAGTGAGCAAAACGGTTACTTAAACCCTCAACTGGTGGAGTAAAAAGAGCAAGTACGCAAATTTAACTGCTAAATATTGTAGTTAACTCACCAGGTTGGAGTTGGTGGCGTTGGAGTCATCCTCAGGGAAGGGGATGTAGACGGCTAAGGCCACACAGTTGGCAAAAATGGTCATCAGGATGATGATCTCAAACGGTCTGAGAGGAGGGTTAAGGAATATACAGAGTACACAAAACACAAGTATAGAGACATTTACACAGAAGAGATCATCTACCGTACTAAATTAGTCGTAACTGACAGTTGATTGAGGATGGGTTAACTTAATATTCAGTCTAATTGTGTCTAATTCTAATGTCGCTGATCTTGGATCATAACAATATGTATTGTGATCATGTGGTGCTACATAATCCATCTTTTTTTTTTGAGGCTAGTTTGTGAACTGCTACTCTTTTAGACCATGGCTGTTTGTTAATTAGTGTTCATTCTGTTTAGGTCTCCCTGGGGAAACTATTTTGGTACTGTTTTGAATCATCAAGTCTAATTACCCTCCGGTCTATTTCGGACCAGGTCTGCCTATCCTCAGGACCCTTTTGGATTGGGCCTCTTTTTAAAAATATAAATCTTTATATGTCAGGTTCAGGTAGGTTTTTAATGATCGAAGAAAACCTCTAGTACACAGTACAAAAAAAAATCTGACTCACTGACATCTGACCTTCCTGAATAGAAAAGGGCTTCATATCAGGCGTGTTATTTTAACAAAATGGTATTTTTAAACAAGCTAATTTGTCCTTACATAAGCAGAGGTATATATACACACATAGCAGAGTGCACAAGCAGTGTAGGCAATGAGAGAGATCAAAGCTGTTGAGTTTGCCTTTGCATTAACAATAAGACATATTGGGTCACTTAGGAGCCTCTGTGTGTGTACAAGAGGGGGTAGAGAGACTGTGCATGTCCTAATATGGGTGTGTCGAGGAGCAGGCCTGTCGCGTGGAAGACAGGATGTAGACATAGAAAGAGTGAGAGCGAAATGGAATGAGAGAGAGGAGAGACACAGAAGGTTTTTTATATGGAACGGTCCTTGAGAGGGGAGTGACCTCATTATTTTTGGCCTCAGAGAGAGAGGTAGAGATGCAAAGGGAGAGAATGGAGAGTCGAAGGAGAGTGAGAGAGGGAGGGAGAGAGAGAATGTGAAGGAGAGATAAAGGAGGTCTGGTTTTCATCAACACAATTACTAACTGCCACTTCTGTCACCTCCTTCCAACCTTTTTGCTCTCCCTCTGCTCTCTTCTTCTATCAATTCCTTCCTTACTCCCTTCCTTTCTTCCTTCCCTTTTGGCTGCATGTCAAATTAGTCTAGACTCCAGATTGTGCAGTATAACGTAAACAGAAGGTACTGATGAGTTGTGCTATCACAGGTTCAAACTAATGTACACTTTTAGCTGATATTCACAATCAACATATCACACCATGAATTCAGGCTTTTGCTGCACTGATTCTGACTTTGTACGACTTTTTATCCAACAAAAGTGACAGTTGTCACAGGTGACAAGCCAATAAGGGCTCCTAGTTGCTGCTTAAAGTCTACGTTTTGCCATGACCAAAAGAGGCAGTTGCCAGCAGTACTTGAAAATGTGACCAAATTAGAAAAAAGGGAGAAATGCAAAAAGTAATTGATCTCTATTTTCCAAATACAAATTTACATTTGTTGCTGCATTTGTTGCTTGGAAATATGGCAGTTAAAAGACACCAACATAACCTTCTGGGCAGCTTAAGTTCCAACTTCAGCTGTTCATCCTCATTACATTTAGAAATAGATAGAAACTGACATTTTTGTTTTCAAATTCCCACTCCACCACAAGGCCTTGAACACTTGAGTTTCTAAAGTTGAGTGAATATACCACCTTACAATCTCAACTCGACAAAATCTTGTCGTTAGCTAAAACCACATCTGCAATTTGTTAGTGCACTTTTTGTGTTTTTACTAGTGCCCAATAATGTTTATGTGTGAAATTAGCCAGTACAATTTCTAATAGGTTTGACTGCAGATGATAGATGGAATTGTCTTAGTTTTAGTTAGTTTAAATAAAAAGGGAACTTCACAACTTTATCAATCTTGTACTTCACATTCACACTGCCAATCTTGCTGTGTGTGTGGCCCCTCTAGAAACAGACCTGCCATCTATTTTAGAGCTTTAACTACCGTTTTAGAAATAGCCCTGCAGACAGAAATGGCGAGAGGGAGAAAGCACAAATCTTAAATGGTTTTTTTATGGTGGAACTAATAATTAGTTTATGTTTGGATTAAGAATTGACCCTTGAACATCATTGGCCACAAGATCATTCAGCATGGGACCAAAATGCATCAAAGTTAATCACTCACATGCAGGGACGCACAGAATAACAGGCCTGTGACTCATTCTGGGTTTCTGACCCATAATTTTAAAAGCCCTTGAGGTCTGCTTCAATCAACATTGTAATATATCTAGTGGGCTGTTGGGTCTGAGTAAATCATCAAAAAAAGTACCAAGTCTATTAATAATCTACATTAATCGGCATAACAATAGCAAATATCCATCTCTAACAGCATATAAATATTAGTGGTCAGAATTCTGCCAAAGGCTAATTGGGGGGATTGACTCTGACAGCTTTAGAAAAAAATTGAAATCAGCATCCAGTTAGCTCAGCAGGTTTTATATCTGACATGATTGAGTATTTGCCACGGTGCTACTCTCTGGGGCATATTGGAATTTAACATATATATTCAGCATTTTGATCAGCTAACTGTATGCTTACGACAAATTGTCACACTGGGACTGCATCCACAATGCTGTTATTTTCAACAAAAAAAATCTGTGTACAGCAGTCACCTCACTTAACCACCACATGCAGCTCACAATAACACAGATAACCACTTATCTTGACAAACCCAAATAAGAAAACAGGGACATACTATTAGTATCTGGAAAAGCAAGCTCAACACTCTTCTGTGTCATGCTGAGAACATTTATCGGTCTTCCTGACTGAGTTGAAAATACATACAAATGGTGTAACCCCTCATGTAAACTGATGCAATATATAGTCTGTTAGCTAGGAAACAGTGTTTGTGTTTATCTGTGTGTGAGCATGTGTGTGTGTGTGTGTGTGTGTGTAAATACACTCAATGACACCTTTTCAAATTTAGCACTTAGTGTGATTTCATGTAGAGAACATGGTAGTTAGCCCCACTCTCCCTTTGTCTCTCACGCTGACCTTGCAATGTGCAGGTAATGCTTAAATGATATAATTACACAGCATGTGAGAGTGCTGTCTGTGTGTTTCAGTCGTCTATAATCTGCGTGCAAGTATGTACCTGTGTTCATCAAGAGTGTTTATGTGTGTGTTCTGTAATCTAAGTGTGTGTTATGTTTGCTTGCATGTGCGAGCTCAGACAGGCCCCAATTGACCTGTTGAGAGCAGTAGCTGTTGTCATGGTAACAGAAGAGGAAGAGACGAAGATTTCGGATCAGCTATCTCTAGAGGCAGAGGTACTCTATACAGGACACACACACACTAATGAATAACAGTGACACATGAACGCAAAAGTACACACATTCACAGGACCATTGTATACAGTACAGAGCAGTCCCCCACAGACTACAGTTCAAAAGCATTCTGCGTTTAAGCGGGCCCACACTGCAGATATGAAGGAGATCCCAAAGTAGAATGGCAAGATAGAGAAGCAGCACTGACAGTTTGATCTGGATTTTTGAAACTAGTGAAAGACAACATTTATTGCCATTTTTAAACTGTTCTGTTCCCTCCATGTTTATTTTACTGTGACTCAAAATCCATGCTGTTTACTTCTTCCTCTTTCTGGTCTCTCCCCAAAAAGCCCTCTATAATGTCCCTCGTCTTTCCTTTACTCATCTCATTCCCTCACCTTTTTCTCCCCATCCGTCTCATCTTTCCCTCCTTTAGAGCTGTTTAAATGAATGATGCCGGGAATTGTGGGTAATGATCTGAATGCTCATCAGTCATTGGGTGAGATAGTTCCAGTGACCCTGAGGGTTTATGCATGCTTTCTCCAATTCATTTTCTTTTTTTAACAACATAAGCACAGCTGGACGGAGTAGTTTAAAGTCTACCGTTGACATTGTGCCTTTTAATAATTACTTTGAATACAAAAGGTGGTCAGAAGGAGTATTCTGATTCTGATTCTGATTCTGATCATTTGCCTGCATCTATCACTTTACCACACAGAGGGAGATTACACACACACACTTTAAGGGACAAGGCTTTTCCCATGGGAAATTTGGGGTTGTTTTTAAGAACCTCTCATGATTGAGCGATATGCATTTTATAATGCATGGTGGACTCAAGAGACCAAATAAAAATAAAAGTTATTTTGCGGTTATTTGATAAATATACGCGTCACCAAGAATTATGCCATCATTTATTTGTGGAATTTTTTTTTTAAATACTACTTCTGTGAGAGTATCTTAGCAGCAGGAAATCCGATAGAAAAATCCTTTAAATATATCTAATTTAAAGTTTTAAAAAAACTAAATTTAATTCTTAAAAAGCTAAGTTGTATGATTTTGACCAACAACCAAACTGACCATTGTTTTATAGTACTTCACCTCATTGTAGCCTACAATGTTATCAACACTGATTTATTCTAATGTGATCATTTCCTCTTTAAACACACAAACTCACATACAGTAATGCAAATGTACAGTAATAAACAATTTGCCCTGCCTGCCACTTCTCTCTTTTCCTCCCTCATTATCCCCCCATCCTCTCTCCTCTCCTCCCCTCACTCATTACTGTATTTGCCCTCCCCTTGCTCTGTCATTTTTCTAGTTTACCTTTCCCATCCTCCCCTCCATCCTTCCTCAGCTAATCTGATCCATCATCTCTCCTGTCAACATCCATGTCCTGCCCACGTCCCTGCCCTTCTCATCCCTCCAACCCCTCTGCTTCCTTTTCTTCTTTCCCTCTCAGGACGATGTGTGACTGTGCTCTTGCTGAGTTAATGCTCATGTGGACCCCCTCCTATTAAAGATCACTTTGACTGTGACAGTGACCATTTCTGCCTCTTTCCCTTTCTCCCTCCATCTCACCCTAAGGGAAAACAAGTCATTATAATCAGCAGCTTAAAACACAGAAGAAAAAAAGGAAGGGTAGAAAGGAAAGACGGGTGGAGGAACAGTGGGAATAATGGGATTTGGATGGACAGAGGGAGGGACAGACGGATAATAAATGTCAAAGCAAAGGAGGAATAGAGGCATGGGTAGACCTGGGGGAGAGAGAATGAATGCAGTAAGGAAGAGCTAGGGAAAAAACATTTGCGGGGAGCGGTGTGAAGGAGGGATGAAAATGACACGTGTTTTATTCTCCTGTGAGAAAAGAATGTGAGATGAAAGAGGGAGAGCAGAAAGAGAGAGGACAGACAGAGGAAGGGGAGAAAGGATAAAGACGAGTGGAGAGCAGAGGATTACACTCAGGGAGACACAAGAAAAAAGAGATTGACTAAGAAGGAAAGAGAAGAAGGGATAGGAGGGCTAGGGAAGAGGGACGTTTAACAAAAGAGGAAGGGTGATGCATTCTTAACATGTTTATGTCCTTCCTTTCGTATGCCTTCTTTTCCTCATTGTCATGATTTTTCTCTACCTGTTATCCATGCTATAGCATGTTTCTATAAATCCATTCCACATGGATGCAATGTGGTAATACAATGTGGTTGCACATTGTATTACAGCGCAGTACATTACATTACAGTATTTATGTGAGATTTCCATGGATATGTGTCTATTTCTCAAGTTTTGGCTCTTCTTCTCTTTTGGCTAGTCAAAATCGTTTTTAGAGCAAAAATGTTGTCCCGCCAAAGCTGTAATTGGCCTTCATATTAAAAGCAAACCATGTAGTTTGAATGGATAATCAGATCAGATTTGTACGGTACAATAAATGCTTTTTAACATTACAACATTAAGGATTTTAACAATTCTCTCACCTCTAATGATTTATTCCTCTATTTAAGATAGCACCAGCGCCAAACCTTTTGCAGTTTCTAGGTTATTGCTCGTTGATTAACTGTTCACTCTAAGTTGCATTAAGGTAGGTTGTTCCCCATCTGCCAGATCTGAATGTTCTGAGGGAAGGCAACCTAAACCAAAACCTGTAAATTAGAACTAGGAGCTTAAGAGGATAGACTCAGGACAGGGTTCCTTGCTTCAGGCTATCCAACAAAAGTGAATTAATTGAGAATGTAAGGTGTCCACCTTAAAAAACTTGACACCTTCTTGAAAGTAAAACATGTTATGCCATATCACAAAAAGTGTAAAGACAAATCTCCACTTATAGTTAGTTAAAGGATACTTCCACTCCACGATGCTGATGCAGGCCCTGCGGATGGGGTTCTTGAGTGTGAGACAAAGTAGGGCCCGAGGCGGCCTTGTGGCTGTCGTCGTTGTCTGTTTCTTGGGCTTAGAGCTATAGTGTTGTCTCTTCCTTTGCGTGGAGCTGGCCGTGGAGATGGGCCCGCCCCCTCCCGACCCAAGCCCCGCCCCTCCGCCCGATGCGGCGTTGCCCATCATCTTCGCCTGCCGTGCGGCGTCGATGGCCGCCTGCCAGCTCAGGGCTGCCCCCGGTGTGGCGATGTGCTCCGGGGCCAGGCCCACCACCCCTAACCCGTGGTTGACCCCGCCCCCTCCTCCACCGTGGTCACCATGGCTACCACTTCCACTGTGCTCGTTGCTCAGGACGGGGGGAGGAAGGGGGGGTGGAGGAGAGTAGTCGGAGCCTGAAATGGAGAGAAGTAGGAAGAAAAAAGAAGAAAGTTAGCAAACAACAATTCACTTCTTTCAGACAGTAAGTGATACTCTTGATTTAAGACATTACACATGGTTCCATGGTCGATTCAGTGTTTCAATTTTCTACAGTTTGGAAATTTGGTTTGGAGGCTTCAATGGTGTTTCAATTTTTGATAGATAAGCTAGTGAGTCCATTTTTTCAGACACTGTCTCTCCCTGTAGAATAGATGATGACTAACATACTCCCATCTGTCAAGCAAGTACAACAGAGCTAACTGTGTGCGGTTTAGTTCCTCAGCATATTGGATAGGTTATGCAGTCCATTCACTTTGTGTCAACACACACTCAACACCACTCATCAGCAACTACGGGCTGGTGTAATGATAATTTTCTGTGCTAACATTACATAATGATCATTTTATTCCACAACTCTTTGTCACTAGGCCTACTTTTAAATGGCAGCTTTAAATAAAATCTTGTTGCACTACACTTCCTCTTTTTCTTTAGTATAGAGGCAGATGTTCAGGAGATTTTACAATTTCCTTGTCTAAATCCTAATGCATTAGAGTAGGAAAGCATTTTAAATGTTGTACAACTTTGCAACGTTTAGAACCACACAAAATACTTTGTCACAAACCAAGGCCAACATCTTCATGCAGTCAAAAACGTAGTTGTTATAATGGTATAATGACAGGAGTCACAGAGTCATACATTCACTCAGTGGGGAAAAAGCAGAGAATTAAATAAAAAGTCTGAGAATAGAATTGCAAGACTGCAATTGTACGTAGTGGAATAAAATGAAAGAAGAATGTCAGAGACAAATGAAAGACAGAATTACAATAATCTCAGTGAGATTACATAGTGAGTAAAAGTAAGAGAGAGCAGATTATCCATACGGTATACTTAGCCAGATGAAAGACAGTTACAATATCCTCTCAGCTCCTCCTTCCTGCTGACATTCGAACAAGGATTCCACAAATGCTCTCACCATGTAGTAGATTACACACTCTGTGAAACCATGTACCCTTTTCAGGTTTAGGACAACACATACATGTATGTGTGTTACTTTTTGTGTCAACAGATATTATTAACATTTTGATGGGCATTTTAAACATTTTAAACGTTCCTGACAATGGAGAAGAATTGCATTGCTTTATGGTAACTACAGTTTATTTATGAAACTAAGAAGTCCCAGCTACTGATGCTATCAAATCAGCTTAACATTCAACAGTTTCTAAGTCACATCTTTTCTTCAGTGTTTTAGGACAGAATCACTTGTTGTGTCCATTTTAATACAATATATACAGTTACAAGTTGGTCGCATATAGTAATAAAACCTTAATCTTGGCTGTAACAGTACTACATGTACAGTATTAACACCATAATTTGAGCAAATTATCAATATGCAGATTTGTAGTTACATTTGACCAAATGTACTGTATTTCCAAATGTAAAATTCACAAATCCTGTAAATGCAAAACTACTCCTGGGAGAACAGGAATGCAAATCTTTAAACCTTACACCGTAAAGTTAATCCAACCTGTGCTGCCACAACAGAGATACGAAGAGAGAGAGAGAGAGAGAGAGAGAGAGAGAGAGAGAGAGAAAGAGAGACGCAGAGGTTAAAGAGAAGAGGCGGAGAGAATTACCCTATGCTAGTATGATTACAGGGTAGAATATCCACTGAAATCCCATTCCTCTCACTTCAGAGTTGTTTCTTCATATAAACTCACAGCCTGAGGGCACACATTACATCATATCCTGAGTTGTAACTATATCACACGCACATACATCCCAGAAGCATCTAACTGTCTAACATGCTGTGTGTTTACAGTCTCATGAAGGTGCCCATACTGAGACATATCATCCCAAAAGTACTAAAGTCTGATGTGTCTGAAGTGTGATTTTATTTAGAAACATAGTTGTTCAATGTGCAGTGGGGAAATATTCAAAAGTAAAAGTAGCAGTATTGCTATTTAAAAAAAAGGAACTAGTAACAGTCCTGCATTCAAACTAAAACTAGAGACTTATCAGCAAAACGTAGAGTACTTTAATACGAACAGAGGTGCAGATTAAAAGCACAGGTGTTGCTAATAACAGTAATGACGCCATGAAAATGTGACATGGGCCAACATGCACAATAGGATCATTTATTTAATTAGTTACACCTGTGCTCTTCGTACTATACATGTCGAGGTTCCGTGAAAAAGGCCTTTTATGAAGCAGAATGGGTATAAGTGCAGTTTAGTGTCAGTAACCAAATTCCCCGTAACGTAACCCTATACTCACCTAACCTAACCTTAAGCACTCGAGGTCAAATGCCTAACCCCAGCCTGCTTCGTAGAGCGGGTTTGAGGGTCATTAAACTGCACGTATGCCACATGTAATACTTCTATATACCCGATTTTTAAGTGTTTAGAGAGAACATTTGGATCTGGAACGTAAACAGTTACGTTAGCTGTCGAATAATTTGAGTAACCTTAAGTTACAGTATTTGTTTCTGCAATGTAACTGAAGTGACGGGAGCTGATTTGAAAAAAATAATGTACACAAACTTCAAAATTGCTCTTCAGTACAATAGCTAGCTACATGTAACTATATGCTGCTTTTACTATCTATCTAGGTATATTATACAACGGAAAGGTTTAGAAATGAGTAGTTTAAAAACTAGCAAGCTTGGTGTTTAGCCATCAGCAGCTAGCTTAGCCCAAGTGACCAGAAGCAAAAAGTGATTAAACAAAGCAAACACGTCAAACGAGACAATAAACAAACCTGTTATCTTAACACTACAGGACGTAAAACGTAACAATTGACAGGTACCGGATGACCTCTTCCTCTTTCGGCGGTGGATAACGATAGCTGACACGACCCCCCGCCTCCAGTCCGTGCACCAACCTAACCATAGACCAGTCCTCCTGTGCTGGCTAAATAGTTAGCTAAATAGTTAGCTAAATAGTTAGCTAAATATATTTCCCATCAAACGAGACAACACGTAAACGTTACTGACTGACGTGCAACTATAATGCAACTGTCGCATTTAAATTGCAATCCCTTACACTACTTCTTATTGGAAAAGTGATAATATTCTCCACCTAATTAATATTGATTAATAGCACAGTAGGCGTTATAGCTCCCAAAGCACCTGCCCACTGAGTGCAGCCCATTGACTGCATGTCATTTTATACAGTCTATGGTGCAGCCAGACGCCAGCCCGCTTGCACTGATCATGAGGGCACCTGGAATTCTATTTCATCAAATGGCTTTACAATCATTTTTATTTTTAGTTTAATAGCCTACCTGATTCATAGAATTAGAATTTTATGTGACTTGTTTTATTGACTGGTTTTACTACTTTAATGTGTCCTTTATTTCTGATCCATGTCAAGCACATTTTAATATTTGTTTAAATAACTGCTATAGACACTTTATTATTTTTATTACAGCTAAAAAACTGGAGTGCCCTAAAACTGATCTTAAAACATATGCACTAAACAACAACAACACAAGATATGTCTGTACATTTTTAGGAGCTGTGTGCTTCAAATACAGCGGTAATCTTCAAGGAGGTGTTCTATAGATTCATCAGCGGTAAAAACACTTAATGCAGCTGTGCCTTACAAGAAATACCACTGTGGTTTCAATTGGAACCATTTCATGACTTACACTGGATGAGTGTTTCTGTGATTTTTTTAAGCAGAGAACCTTTATCATACATGCACACATTCAATCAGGCTCTGCATATTGTCCCAGATGATTGTCTATACTGGAAAATAAGTTTCTCTTTCTTTTCACCATGGACTCCAGTGTGAGTCACAGTTTTTTACGATTGCTATGACAACTTTCCTAAACTCTTAACACAGTTAGGACAAAATCTCTCTGTGTAGTCTCTACAATTAACACATTTCTTGTTGCTTTGACACAAAATGCATACAATTAACACACAATTTAAGCTTTTACAAACGAGCTCAACCAAGACAAAAAAAAATTAAATGTAGCGAGGCTTCAAGAGAAATTGCAGTGTAAAACACAATCTATGGTCAATACAATATACTATTATCAATTGTATAAGGGCAGACCTGACACAAAAAATAATGCAGTTTCTGTAATTCCACCTGATATTAGTGTTTTTATGACATGACTGACTAAATGTTCCTGTTGGGAGAGAACATGTCTTAGTGTTTTGGAAGAATTATGTGATTTTGAGACGTGTTTGCAGTGTTTTGGTAGACCTTGTGTATTGCATTAGTGTATTATTGTATTTTGAAAATTAGTGTTGGAGTTTAGATTAAGGAGTGTGATTTTGAGCATAAAGTGAACTGTTTTTCCAGTTGTGTGTTGTAGGTGTGTGGGTGCGTTTGGGAAAACTGTTAGAAGTATTGAAAGAATTGTCATAGCAGTCGTAAAAAAACCCTGTAATATCTGCTTCCTGGCTGCTGTTGCACATCATCTTCTCTCTCTTTTGCTCACTATCTCTAACAAACACACACACATACACAAACACACACATAATCACTTTTAGCATATTGTACTGCTGCATGATCAGTTTATCTCACACTGCCGGCCCCTCTGGTGTACCCCACTGAGAGACAGAGAGAGAGAGAAAGAGAGTGTGTGTGTGTGTGTGTGTGTGTGTGTGTGTGTGTGTGTGTGTGTGTGTGTGTGTGTGTGTGTGTGTGTGGTGTGTTGTTGTGTGTGTGTGGTGTGTGTGTGGTGTGTGCATGTCTGTGTGCGCGCACGCACTGCATGAGTGAGAGTTTTGAGGATTAGAGGAGAGTAAAACTTTAATATTACAGAGTTTACTAATCTGTCTGTCTGACCGTGTGTCTCTCTGTGTTTCTATCCTGCGCATGCACAGTCCTGTTGTTGTGTGTTATATGATAGACTTTGTGCTGATATGAATGACTATAATCCCATTAGCAGCTCTTTATTTTGCAGGGGGGGAAAAAAACGTGGAAATAGGATTCGGACTGAAGGGGAGAGGGAAGAGTAGGGGAGGATGAAGCAATTGAAAAAGAAAAGGAAAGAGGATGAAGAAGAGGTGATGCAGGAGGGAGGGAAGTGGATGTACTGTGGCAAAAGGGGTGGTAAGAGGATGGAGAGACAAACAGAGGGGATAAACATGGGGGAAAAAATACAGACAAGGAAAAGAGGAGGAAACAGGAGGAGGTGATTGAATAAAAAGAGGAAAAATTTGAAGAATTGGTGGAGGGCTAGGGTGCTTAACAACAAGTGACAGGACTTGATCCAATAATTTATCCATCCATCATATGACTATGCAGCCGAAAATATCACTAATTCCCTCTTATAGTATTACATAACGTCAAGGCAGTCAATGATTTCCATAGTTCTTCAGTCAATCAGTGGCTGCTCTACTTCAATCAATGTAATTAGTACTAGTGTAGGTCTGATAGTACAATACAGTAAATACTACACATTAGTGTTCTTGAAGTTTCGCAGATAATAGCTGTACTAGTGCGACTGAAAAATTGATTATTGCATACATTTTTATTTGATTATTTTACAGCAGACATTGTAACATATTATCGTAGGGAAAGCACAGGTGTCAGTAATAACACTCACCATTGGGGTTTCGCATGATGATCATGATGATGAGTTGGGTATAAAGTGGTGATCCACACCTGATGCTAATCAGTCAATAATTGGTGGTTAACATAATGGATGATAGGCCTTTTTCACTGCAAATTTGCCATAGAAAAAGCATGGGTGTTACTGATGAAATGTACAATAGATCTGTTATATTGTGTCCCTGAGCCATGACAGTGTGCCAGCATGAAAAAGGTTCTCCTTTTTACTTTGTTGCCCCAATTAAGGTGAATTGTGTATTTGTACTACTATATGTATATGATCTATATAATAATAAACCAGAATTGAGCTCATGTCAAGGATAGATCTAATCAAAATGAAGAGAGCAAAAAATGTGTTATGATGCTTTAAACATTTGTCCATACACTGTAAAGACAGTTGGCATTCACTGTAACTGAACTATAAGTGAACCTAACTGAGCCGAACTTCAATGAGAACTACACTGCAGAGTGTAATGAGCTGTGATACAAACTCAAGTCAGTGGAACTGTTATCTACTTAATGATAAAGACTCGGAAGAGATGCTATCACTGAAACTCCAAGCACTCTGCCATCAAATGTCATTGCTACACACAAACACATACGCTCACACATACGCTCACACACACACACACACACACACACACACACACACACACACACACACACACACACAGACACACACACACACACACTACACATTGTTCAGCTTAATATTGCTTACCAACAAAAGTCAGTTCCAGTATAAATCACAGCAGCAAAAAAAATTCCTTACAGAAGGATTTGTTAAAAACTCAGTCGGACTTCCAAAGTCCGTTCTGGATCGACCAGATAACACAGTGAAGAGGACCAATCAGATTATCCCACCCTAAATCAGTCCCTCACATCATCTCCTCTGTGTGCCCTTCTCCTTTTTATCTTTTTCTTCACTCACGTCTGCCTCATTTCTCATCCTCTCCCTCCATCCTTTTTCCAGCTTTTCCTTCTCTTTCTCACTCGTCCCAAAAGGGAGCTATTTGGGTGGATAGTGATGATGTTATTATCAGTCAATTAACTGATGATGACACCTGATCAGACACTAATTAATGGGGGATGCACACATGCAGCCAACCACACTAAGGGCCTGCACCTTGCAGCATCTCTAATTCAAAATATTAAAAAGCTAATCTTTTAACAGCCTTGCTTATGTCCAGAAAACTGGGCATGACCAATGGTCTTTTTTTCCAGCACGTCTGGATTCAACAAGACACAGTCCTGTCTTCTGCCATCCCAGCTGAACAGTCGTTTATTTGAAATGATGACCTCCTTTTGCTGTACATCTCTTCCCTTCTCCTTCCCTCTAGTTTTGCATCTTCTTTATCTTCTTCTTCTGCTTCTTCTTCTTCTTCCCCACAAAATCTTTCTCCTCCTCATCCCTCCCTGCTTATCAACAATCGCCCTCCCTCCTCTGCTCACTACCTCTCTTCTTCTTCTTCTTCTTCTTCTTCCCTCTTTTCTCTCTAATCTAGATAGCTGTCACCCCATTCGTTTGCTGTTCAGCATCGGACAAGTTCATTTTCAGCCACGCACCCTTTCTCCTTTCCTTCATCAATCTACCCCTCCTCATCTTACCATTTTTCTTGATCTCTCTTGCTTCGCTGCTTCTCACTATTTTTCCCATCACTTCCCTCTCTGTCATTTTCAAATAGCTGACAATTATTCTCTCTCTTGCTCTCTAATATCTAGTTAGCCAGAAAAAAAGCAGCTAGTCAATCGCCAATCTGATGCAGATAACTGCTTCGTTACCGACTTTAATAACCACTTTCAGATACTGATTTAGACTTAAATAATAAACACAAAACGACATAAAGGAGGTGAACTTGTTTCATTTTTTGGCATAAATTGCGATTGTGCTTGTTTGTCATCTCATGTTTCACCTTCATTATCATTTTCATCATAAATACCGGTTGTAACTTATGTGTTATATACTCCCTTATTCAAACACACACACACACACACACACACACACAGACACACACACACGCACAGAGTCTCTGCACATTGCACAAATCCAAAAGCAGTCTAAAAGGCTTGTCTGTATCAGTTGTGTACATGTGCATGAGTTTTGTATGCTACATACCCCATGTGGGTGTCTCTCATTTGTATCTCTCTCACTTTGTCCATATGTGCCCATTATCCGGCTGAGTGAGCACACCACACAGACACACCTGCTCCCCACAATGAGCACGCATGCACACACATACCAGCTCACACATGCGTGCATGCACACACACACTTCCGTTTATACACCTGCTCACCTTGAAAGACAAGACACACATACACCTGCTCCACATTGATCTATGACCCTCCAACAGACAATGCCAGTACACTCACACATACAAAAACCACACAGCATATAAGCAGGGCACATTTACTTTTTTTGTTATGAATGAGGTCAGTCCAACAACATGAAATCTACAGGTGTCTGTGGGGCTCAACACTATGATAGCCTCTGTGCTGTTATTGTACTTTTCATTGCGCTGAGGACTGCTTATGAAAACTCAATTGTATATGGATTTATTCATTAAACTGTAACATACTATCTGAAGTGGATATTGAAGTGGAAGGGAAATGTAAAAGTGTGTGCAAACCCCTCAACACATAGATAGACACAGAAAGATAATAGTACCATGACCAGGGAATATGTGTGTATAGATCATGCACTGGTGGTCTGTATTTAACAGCACATTGCTCACTGACATGACTTTCTAGTTTATAGCTCAGTCAAACCCTCATGCTGTGAATCATGGATCTGAAACACAGATTGGTGGTTGTATTACTCCCAGGAGGTCAGGGTAGATAGACTCCTTGAAGCATAATGTATAAAAATGGGACTCTAATATATGGATATGTTGTCATAAGGTGTCTTATATGTAACTTTCTGTCCAAAACAATGCTACAACATCTAGGTGGTTGGTTATTAAGCTACTGTAACCAATGGTACCCAATGAAAACCAAATAATTTGTCTAATGGTTACATTTTTATTGTATTATTCGGTTGCAAATTCTGTTTCTGTCCATATTGTCTGCAGCTTCTGTTCTTTGTTAGATGTGAACCCAACCTCATGTGATATAAATCCTCTCAATGGCAGTCTTTTCCACAATAAATGGAAATTAATCAAAGTAGTTCACAGGGACTGTTATAAAAATGTAGCTAATTGTCATTCATCCATATTCAAGTGCCAATTGCTTTAACAAATGACATACTATGGTAAATCCTCAGAGTGCTAACTTTGAGCCACAGATAAGACTGCATGGTTTTAAGCTGTTTAATACTTTGGAAGTCAAGTCAAACCCCCCTTTGGCTGACTAGTTGAATAGTCTGAGCCAAATCCAACAAAGTCTTATTTTTTTATGACATCCCATGTCATGAAAACATACTGTAAAGCAACAGTCTTGTACACTTAAAATCTTTAAAAAAAAAGATTCTAACATTACAAACAGCTCAGGCTAAAAGATCCTCCAAGTAACACACAGTGGTATAACCTTCTGCAAAAAAAATGGATGAACAACCACAGCCCTTTATTGTACAAAAAAAGAGTGAGACATTATACAGCGTCTCATTTAGATTATTTTAACAGAGGACATGTATCAACTAACTGATAAATAGCCATAAATGAAGTCACTGTTTTGATTTATGACAAAACCAGTGCCAGCATCGGCATCAGCATCCCTCCTTGAAACATAAGGAGCTGTGATAGACAGGAAGAATGAATGCGGGGTGAAGCAAATGAGAGAGAAAGAAAAATAAAGAAGATGAGGAAACAAAGAACTTATGAAAAAAGTGAGCATGAGGAGGAGGAGAGATGAGCAAAAAGTGATAGAGATACAGGTTTTGTAAAAGAAGGAGGAGAAGCAAGAGGAGGAGGAAGGCTTGTTCACACTGCGCCTCCATGCCGACCTTGCATACACACATATTCACACACAGTGCAGGCAGCAGATATTAATAACTCCATATTAATATTCATCTGCAGTGGAGAGATGTGAGACCAGCGTAACCCAGATACAAACTGTCTCTCTACCTGTCTCTCTCACAACGCTTCATTCTCCCAGACTTTGTTAGTGATGGGTCCAGCAGGGACATGCATTGTTTGTTAATCCATGATGAATGTACTTTTCCTTCCCCTTGCCAGTTCTTTCCGTTCACCTCTTCTTGATAGTTCTTATTCAATACTTTCCTTCTCCACATCTGACCTTTAGATGAGAAAAGGGCAGAATTGGCTCCCATAATGTATAGCATATCCAATTTAAACAACACTTTCATGCAAATGTGCCTTCCAGTAAAGTTTTTGTATTCATTGTAGTTTTTTGTATGTGTAGTCCAACTGAATGGAACTCCTAACATTGACAAGTCCATTACAACGCTAAATCAACTGAGCTGTACATGACCATCTGTACGCGACAGAATCAAACAGTGTCTGGAATACATGTGGGATGTTTAAGCCTCTGTACATGTACTGTATGTGTCTGATGAATGTTTTTTTTGTTTTTACACAGGGCAACACAATAAAGTACAGGCAATTTAGACAATAAATGTCAGTAGCAAACACATTATGATTCCTAGCTTTCTTGACAACGTCTAAACTGTCTCCTGAGAATATGAGAATATAGAATCGCAAGCACAAATAAGCTCTGTACGTTTTTACATTACTGTGGCACAAGAACCTGTCTGCCTCTTCAGATTAGATAAACATTGCAGGCATTGACCGGTGAACTGTCTTTCCCACTTATTGATTTTCTATCTCCTTTGCCCTCTGTACATTAAATCATAAATAGGCAAAAGTTACCTTTAAAGTGCCCATATTATGTTCAATATCAGGTTCATGATTGTATTCTGAGGTTGTACCAGAATAGGTTTACATGGTTTCATTTTCACCATACACCATATTTTTTGTTGTACTGCACATTGCTACAGGTCCTCTTTTCACTCTGTGTCTTTGGGTCTCTGTTTTAGCTACAGAGTGAGACATCTCATTTCTTTACTATCTTTGCTGGAAGTCACACATGTACAGTAGAAAGGTAAGATCACATCAGCTAGATAACTC
>NC_045755.1:11772509-11775041 GCF_008692095.1 Etheostoma spectabile | reverse complement strand
AACTTTGGTCAGTACAAGGCAGGATAAGCACGGCGACTTCTTCTAAACGAGGGCGCACTTGTGAAATACTTGCAGAACAGGAACATGTGAGTAGTTCTTTTGTAGATAGTGGTGAACTAGTGTGCGTTGTAGCAGTGTTTGCCATTGAGCATGCTAACGCTAGCATGCTACTGTTAGCCACCTCGTAGTGTGACGTAGTGACGTAGAAAGCCGTGCAGACTCTGAACAACTCACCCGGAGACGGAAGGCAGAGGACATTCAGAAACCTGTATTTCACTCAAAACAGCATGGGTAGCTTTTGTCCAAGTTTGCATGCGTGTGGACGCACCAGAGACACAAAATAGCATCCCAAATCCCAGAAAAAGTGATTTTTGTCATAATATGGGCACCTTAAGCAAGAAAAACTATTGCCACTTTTGATTTTAATATGTCTGGTCTGAGTGTTACATTGTTGCATTTGTATCGATTCTACAGCCAGGATTTGAAAATTTCACCTGCCAGAATCCAAAACGCTGACTTTGGCTGCTAGCGATGCTGTTTTGGCAGCAAACCAAAACCATCACTTGTGCATTCAATCTCTCACTTCCTCAAGTCATCTTGTAAAAACATACCCATTGATGGTAAAATATGGAGCATCAAGCCTGAAACCTTTCCAATTTCCCAGTTTTTCTAGGTGACCCTGGGATTCCTGTAGAGTACATTTTAAATTAAACTTCACTGAGGATAGGTTACCATGGCTGAGGCACTTGGCTGAACATAGCCACCAGCAAACTGTTTGAGAACTAATAGTTGAGCTGCATCTAATGTTCACAGTAGAAACAAGAATGCTCTTGATCTGCTTATGATCCAATCTTAAAGAACAGCATGTTGTCAGTCACTTTGGTCATGCTAACGCATCCAACGTTCATATATTTTTTCACAACTCTTCACTGTTAAAACAGAAGACAATGATATAAAAATTGAAAGAAACATCACACTTTCAAGGCTGTTTCTTTGCTTTCCTGCTCTGTTGGGGCGTCTACAGTCTTTGCCAAACGTGCCAGCAGGACCCGCTGACCCCGCTCTCCAAAAAAGACTGCGAAAATGAACAAAGCCTGTTTCTACCAACTGGTACAGCTGCTGTGGGGTCAACAAGAGGCTAAAGAAAGCACATGGCTTGTCACAGTTTAAAAAATGCAACAACAAAACTATAAAAAATCTGCACGGACAAAGTGATTGACTAACACTCTCTCTTCTGCCCTTGAGCAAGGATTGTAACCCTCATTTGCTCCACTGGGATGATCCAGCAGCCACCAGTAGGAGACTGGTTGCACTGCTGCCAAGAGGGAGTGTGTGTGGCTGTATTAATGTAAAGCAGAGCACGGATTAAAATGGTAGTAAACATTTTCCAAAAAAAAGGGGGAAACAGATGCAACTGAGGGTGGCCACATTAGCCTCACTTAAAAGAAAAAGATCCCTGATGATACTGATTTGATAAAATATTAGTTCAGCTCTGCATTCTACTGGCAATTATAAACTTTAGACATGCTGCTGCCATGTCCACATAAGCTTCTGGAGAACACATAGTACATGATGTACACACACAGAAGCTGTTTCTAACAAGCATGTTTGAATGTATTTTATTAGCTTGTTTTGATGTTAGCCATATTGCTTTTGTATATTACATGTAACATATTGTGCTGCCTTAACTGTTGACAGATGGCAACATTAAAGTGTTTATAATGGCATTCTAAAGAGAGATTTATATTTACTTTGATACACAAAGTGGGGTAATTCTTTATTTCAACAGCCTACATGGAATGGCTATTTAGGCTAGGCCAAAACAGAATCCACATTTTGGGTTATTATTTTTGCTCTGCTAACAAAACAACACTGTACACAACGTATTTCTGAACCCGTTTTTGCATAGTACAATCAAATTAGACAAACCCTGTTTTCTTTCTCGTTTTAATTCTGACCAATTCTGCCCACTCCAATTTTCTATCATTTAAAACTTAATTAAAACAAACTGTGTCTCAGTAATAGCACCTTATTTTGAGGAAACAAAGGCATGAGGTTTTTAAAACAAGGATCGATTTGAAGGTATGGTAATGTACGCTATACAGTATAAAACATTTTCACATGGTCTAAAAGTTCTTAGTCAATTTAGGAAAAGAAGAAGCAGAAGGAATAACAGAAACTGCACAGAGGCAGCTTGAAGTGTGTGAAAATATTGCATTGCAAATCCAAAGTGTTGTCAGATGTGTTAATAACTTCGTGTACTGCTAGGTCATTAAGAAGAACAGGCAATAAAATTCCTCCTTAAACACTGGTGATTAGCAGCAGACATTTCACAAATACAGATAGCCCGGTAACTATAAACGAAACTGCAATTAACCACTGTTAAAATTCCTTCGATAAAACCTTCATCAACAAAGAAGAGGGGAGTCAAGGTGACGCCATTTTACTGTTGAGTCAATATGTGGCCTCACGGGATGTACAGATACATTGTGTGTGTATGTGTGTGTGTGTGTGTGTGTGTGTGTGTGTGTG
>NC_045755.1:11766040-11772499 GCF_008692095.1 Etheostoma spectabile | reverse complement strand
GTGTGTGTGTGTGTGTGTGTGTGTGTGTGTGTGTGTAAGTGATCTCAGAGGAGCCAACATACAGACCCAGAGAAAAGTTGTGGTCTTTCATAAAACACACCAGGGAACAATCAAATGAAGCACATGTGTGGTAATCTCTTTGTGTGTTTCAAAGCGAAGATGACGCACAAAACATGTCTAGTCCTCCAAGTGTTTTTGTTGTGTAGAACCGTAAAAAAAGAAAAGCGTGTGCACATCCGTGAGCACTCCTGTGATTAATTGAAGGGACTACAAAGCAATAAAACGCTAATGAATGTGTTCTCATAGTTTAGCTCGGCAGTCTGGCATTACCACAGTCTCGGAGGGAGCATTAGTTTTATGACTCAGGCCCTACCCACCCTGTACATCCCCCCATCAGGAGATGTGGGGCCATGGGAACAGAGGTGGGAACTAAGCACCTTTTTAATTTAAGTTGTGCAACAGACTATCAGTGAGGTTAGTCAGAACTGTAGTTCTTTTGTTTTACTACTGATCAAAAAGACAACACTACCGGTCCTAGTTGGATTCTTTGAAATTATATCATACTTTCTTACTTCTTACTTTTCACTTGTTTGTCTTGGGATTTTAGGATTGATTTTAAGGTTTTATTAATAGATTTTAAGCCATTTCATTTTCTGGTTCCAGATTATCTGGAGGTTATACTTCCTCTGTCAAATTGTTTTCATCTTGAAGTCCTTAGTCAAAAACCTGCTGGTTGTTCATACATCAGCTAAAAATTAAGTGAATGGTGCTTTTTTTTGCCCAGATCTTTTATTAAAACCACTTCTTAGCACTCTCTATATTGTGAAATGTAATCTTTCTTTAAGATATTTATATATTTTAACTTTTGAATGGCATAAAGTTTGTACAACTTCAACCCTGGTATAAGTCCAAGACTGAACCATCAAATCAGCCAAGTTTACACATTATCTCTTCATATTCACTCTGCACTGGAGCACCGCATCCTGCGACTTACAGATGTAAATTTCTCTTTGCAAATTAGAATGCTTGACACAGAGTAGACAGAGTTTTAACAAACTCAAACCAACAGAGTTGCAGTGAGTGGCAGCTGAGTGGATAGTGTAAATGATGGTAAAGACAGATACAAAGTTTTTTCTACCATAGATTAAGGGCAGAAACACCTATGGATATGGGTGCCAAAAGCTTTGCATCATACACAGTATATCAAGGTATATAGTTACATTTGAAGATGTGAATATGCAATTTAGTTGGTTGTTTATGCTGATGTTTATGGTAGTGAGCACAGAATGAACAGCATCTTACCAGCATCATCATCTGCAACTTAAAATGGCTTCAGCAAATAAATCAAATGTTACAAATGCAGAAAGAAATTTGCTTTTATTCAAATAACGTGTAACTCTACATTAGCTGCATTGTACCAGTGATTAATGTGTATTTCTACAAATCCTGACAAAGTAGAGCTGTCACATGACAAATCTCATGAGAAATTCCTCAACAAAGATGAGCTAAACGTTTGACTGACAAATACAAAGCGTCTAATAGGTTGTTTTTGCAGATTTACAGTTCTGAAGCTTAGTAGGGGCTGAATTTTATAGCTCAGCCCCTCCCTGCTCTTTATACCCCCACCCTACTGGCACACGTGAGGCCTGGGCAACCGAAGAAGAAATCAAACACCCCTTTGATGACAGTTTGGCTGCAGAGTGAAAAAGGCATGTGTGTGTTTATATGTGTGTTTGTGGATATAAATACATCAGAAGGAACTGAAGTGTAGCACAAAGGGCACTCTGCGACACAAACACACATACCACCCACATTTATTATCGCACGGAAAACTGGGAGAAATGACACAACAAAATACATGATGATTAGCGATGAGCAGAGAAAGACAGGAGAGGAGAGGACATATGTTGAGTGGGTGGACAAGCAGGGAAGGCAGCGAAGGGGGTACGACTGGCAAAACTTACACACACGCACAATCGCAATGCGAGTCTCTCCGCCATCTGCAGTGCTCGCTACCTTGCCAGTTGTCCCATCCAATGAAAAACTCCCCAACCCTTTATCTTTTTTTCTCTGTTTACCCATATTTTTGACGCCCTCGTCCTGCTCTCACATATCTCTCTACCTCTTGTCTCTTGTAAAAAAAATAACTGAGCAGCAGTGCTTGAGGGGCCCATATATATGCACAAGACTATCCATCTGTGTTTTCATGCATGCCTGAGTGAGTGTGTGTGTGTGTGTGTGTGTGTGTGCGTGTGTGTGTTTCTCCTCAGTGTGCAGGGACATCTCATGGCTACCGTGAGCTAATGAGCTCCATTTAAATCCAGCCCCTCTGATTCTTCCTCTCGCCCAGTTTCTCTGCCCCTGGGGCCATTCGCTGCTCTGGCCTGGAAACTGTGGCGTGGCAGAGGCCATTTTGGCTCATTATCAACAAGCTGCTGAACCAACACGCATGTCTCCGTGAATCAGTATCAGACTAATGGATGACTGGTTGCTCTGGTGTGTGTTTATGAATGTGTGTTTGCGTATGTGTTCAAGCATATGACTAAATATTTGTGTGTGTGTGTGTGTGTGTGTCTGGTGGGTGTGGTTGTGTCGGTGTGTGGGTGTGGGGGTGGTCTGTATGTTGGCATGTGCCCATGTGCATTTGGGTAGTGTGTAGTGCGTGGTAGTGTGGTGTGTGTGTGTGTGTGTGTGTATTTGTGAGTGTGTGGAGCATCACTAGCTTATGGATGAGTCATCCTCAAGCGCTCCAGTAGCATCATCTTTCTTTCATCGCAAATCTAACTTTCCATTTTTCTCGCTTGCTCTGACTCGCTCTCTCTTCATTTTGCTTTCTCTGTTTTATGCTTTTCTTTTTCGTGTCACACTCTGTCTTCTATTTTTTTTGTTAACACATTTACAGCAGCTAAACCAATCTGGCCCCTCCTACTGTGTTAATCAAATGTTTGGTTGAGATAATGTGTGTGCTGGTGACAAGTGGTTTTACAGGAAGTAACCTGAGGTTGCAAGGCAACCAGTTGGAACCACTAGCTAGCTCTCTGTTTCCAACTGTTTCAAGCCTATATGCTAAGCTAAGAAACTGTCTTCTAACTTTATACTGTAGCTTAATATCTACTGTACAGATCTGGGACTGGTATTGATCTTTATCTCATCTAACTCTCTGCAAGAAAGTGATTAAATGCATTCCCCAAAATGAACATTTTTTTTTTACTGTTCAACTGTATTAACCACATATGTTCTCCTTTAATTTGACATTGTTAGAAACTATAGTCACAGTTATGACAATTGGAGACACAAAACACCTTTCTTAAACTATAAAATACCAAAGATATAAATGAAAAACACATGCACAACACATTTTGAGCGGTAAAAGCCTCCTCACTTTTTTGCATCAAATCATTACAGACTACATAACCACATACCACAGTCACACACACACACACACACACACACACACACACACACACACACCACACACACACACACACACACCCACACACACACACACACACACACACAACACACACCACACACACCACACACACACACACACACACACACACACCACACACAGCACAGGGGGTCTATCATGCTTGTTTCTAGGAAGCTTGAGCAATCAAATAGTCCAGTTATGGGTGAGCAGATATCTTGGTATGAATATAGTCCATGTGGAGCACTTTGTTTCAACATACACAGAGTAAGAGGCCAAGGCAAAACAACTCCTGCCCGAAGGTGTCTGTTCCTGTTTTACACAGTATTATGATATTCTGGGAAATAAAAGAAAACCACAGTGTGTCAGTATGATTTGAGTATGTGTGTGTGGCTAGGTGGTTGGGAGGTTGATGTTTCAGAAACAACAAGTGACTTCTCCGCTATATGCAAGCCTTGAGACACCACCACACGCACACACACACACACACACACACACACACACACACACACACACACGGGCACATACTGAACAATTGTACCTCATGACTGCCAGTATTTCTGAGTCATTAAGCTATTAGAACAGACTTCTTTCTTTCCTGCATTCCTCCTTTCATAACCAAAGGGTCCCATTGTAAACATTTAGACTGAAGAGCCATCAGCTTAGCCATCTCACACCACACTTATCTTCACTTTGTATGCAGGCCCATGTGTGTTTAAAGTTTACACTACTCTCTGCTTTTGTGTTCTTTCTTTCTTTCTACTTGTCATGAGTTTGTCATGACTAATAGAAACATTGATAAAACACACACAGAGGTTAAAGCATTTCCCAGAGGCATTCCTTGAGCGGTAATAGTATGACAAAGCAGCATTTCTACTGGTATTCGACGCTTCCAGATGGAAAAAACTGGAATACTGGGAAGCCATTTGGCATTTCGAACTGGAAATTTTCCCAGACTGTCTGTGGGAGGGGGCGAGTAGGAAAATCAGGGAAAACCACAGACTACTGTTAGAAGAGAGGAAGAGAAGAGGACTTCAGCTACTCGATGATGTAAAAAGCAGCTCAATAGAACTGAATTAAACAAAATTGAGATCAATGCTTCACTAGAGTACAAATGGAAATAAAAGTGTAAATGTATAAAGCTTGCTGTATAATAGATAGCCCAGACTAACTATTGCATAAGTCTTTTCCATTTTACAGCATAATGGCCTTTCCATTTAAGAACAAAAAAAATCCTCTTCAAGGAATAGACTGTAAGATTGGTAGTTTGACCTCTGTGAGTGCTGCATTGATCCGCTCTGTCGAGTTTTGTGCAAGGCTTTAGTAATTCGTCTGTGTATTAGTGGAGGGCATAAGATTGCTCAGCATCGTATTGACAACATTGTAAAGCAGTGTATGCACCACACACAGAGGTTAACCTTCCACCAGTCTTTTTGCTCCCCAAAATTGAATTGGTTGAAAAGTTTATGAATTACTCAAAAGCTTTTAAGAAAGGTTTAGATGGGGACAAAGACATAAAATCAAAGACTTATTACAGTTACTTACTGTGTGTGTGTGTGTGTGTGTGTGTGTGTGTGTGTGTGTGTGTGTGTGTGTGGGTGTGTGTGTGTGTGGGTGTGTGTGGTATTTATGTAATTATGTAATTAGGTAACAACATACGGCATCACATCACATCTACTGTGGTTCTTGACCTCCAAACCTCAGCATCCTCAGATGAATAATGGTGTTTTGACTCTGAGCCAAGGTGTAATAGGAAATGCATACCATATGCACACACACACACACACACACACACCACACACACACACACACACACACACACACACACACACACACACACACACACACACACATACACACCTACACACACACACAGAGTTCACACAGACATAAAACATGATGCTGAAATACACAAAAACAGCGCTTATGATCCCAAATACAAGTGGACACATTTGTGTTATTTGTACATTGCATATTTTGTGTTTGGTGGATAAAAAAGGCTCTCGATGCCTTACTGTCTTATCATACAGCTGATACGTCTTTCGTCATCTATGGAGACTGAGAGTTGAACTACTACTCTGCCTGAGACAGTTTCTGACCAACTGCTGTTGGCTTGGACACTGACCTTAATGAGACCTGGGAGAATGTTGAGAAATCAAGACCCTGTAGGCACAAAAACCTGGAAACTCTTATGATTATGAAGACATGGATATTAATAACCATGTAACCATATCCTGAAAAAAAAACAGGATAAGACTCAAAACCGGTGCATGTAAATGTACTCAATTAACAGAGCATGAAGGGGTCACTGAGTTGTGGTGATGTATGTTGAATGGAAATTTTGGACCAACAGGTCAGACTGTGCTCTCCACCACCATCTTCACATGTACTGCTACGTGACATACAAGACACTTTGCAACACCACATATATTACTTTTAACTAAAGAAAATCATAATTTTACAGATTTAGACAGTGTTCCTCCAAATCAATACAATAAGTGTACTCTTTGTCCTGTAGCTAAACTGCTGGCTGCACCTCTATTAAAGGCACTCTTAATGTTTCATTAACCAGCAATAAAAAAAATTGCTTTGTTGTTGTGAGTTATCGATAATTTGTTGGGCCTTTCAGGGTGACTCACCAAATTGGATCATTACAGCAAATAAAGACAGAGCGATAGAGAGAGCAGACAAAGGAGAGAAGGATAGAGGATGGCAGACAGTTAGAAACAAATAGATTGGATGAAGAACAAGCAGAAGAGCAGAGGAGAGACAGAAAGACTGTAAGAGAGATTAAGTTTAGCTCGCCCCCTGGGACTCCTCTCAGGTTCCTCTGCTCTTTTCATTGTTCTCTCATCTCCCTTTCTTCCTCACCTCCTTCTTTTTTCAATCCATCACAAAATAATTAACTTGCTATAAGTGAAATTAATTTCACTAATTGGTTTTAAAGGTATTTTTGGACACTGGCGAGAGAAAGAGACAAAAAAAGAGAGAAAGAGAGAGAGTGTGCGTGTGTGTGTGTGTGTGTGTGT
>NC_045755.1:11761375-11766030 GCF_008692095.1 Etheostoma spectabile | reverse complement strand
GTGTGTGTGTGTGTGTGTGTGTGTGTGTGGTGAACTTGGGACCAAAGTGTGAAGAAAGAAGACAGACGGAAGGATGCTGACAATGAACAATTTCAGTTTGTGTCAATTTTTCTCTTTTACCAAGCTCTAGATATGTTTTTCTGTTAAACCCTACTTTTCCCACTACAATGTCTTGTGCTGCAATTTGCTGTGGACTTGCAGTTAAGTGCATATCTTTAAATATCCAAGGTCTGATAGAAAAAAGGCTTTTATTTTAAGATGAACCTTGAGTAAATAAGGAAGAGAAAATGACAGAACAAGCTTTTCAAATGGTTCCAAAGCTTATGTGATATCCAAACCAACTGAAATAGCATCTGAAGTCATCCAAGAAGATATTTTTAATCTCATCTTTCCTTTCATATTTGACATTTTATTGATGCATTGAGGACGCAAAATTGGAACACAAGGGCGGCAGATCATCCCAAATAGACACGCAAATCAATCACAACAGGGGGACAATAGTATACTTGTGATTTGTGAAGATATAAAACCCTGGCATGTGAGAGGGAATAAGAGATGTCATCGCTGTTTAGCATCATGCCTTCCTCTGGGTATTCAACTTTAAAAATGTCAACATTTAGCTCATGTTCATATCCCAAATGTCTTACAATGAGTGAGCAGGGACGCTACAAGACTGCTAATATCTACAACCTGCTGATGCAAGATATGCATAGTGCGTTCGTTAATCGCACCACAAACAAACACAACAAAGCCCTTTTGAATGTGAGAGAGGGAAAATAGCCTTTGTGCATCGCAAACTATTCTGGGATGAATAAAAGTGCAACAATTTGACTTATAGTCCCAACTGAAATTATTTACTTGACTAAAGTTTTTATGTTCAGAACACACCTCACCCTTATCCAAAATCCTGTGCCTATGTGAATGCCAAGCCACATGGCCTTTACCTAACCTGCCAATCCACAATCCATAATTTTATTGAAATAAAAAGGATGCTATATTGTTTTACACTATGCAAATGCGGGTCCAAACACAGCCTAAAAATGACTTTTAAACCTGCATGCCACTTAAACACATAAAGTGTGACTTAACAATTCCAAATGCATTGTGCTGTTCCGCTGCCCAGGTATGACTGTAAATGTGTTCTTTGACAACCATCCAAACATAACTTGCTGGCTCAGTTGTAAATATTCTGTACTCTAGCCCTAACTCTATCTTGGCACAAAGGAAATGGAGATATTGAATTGATTGAATTATGTGTATTGTTTTTTTGTTTCTCCTGGTGACCAGGTTCTGCTGGCTGACCTCGTTCAAGGGTGCCAGAGAGATTGACAACTCATCTGCCCACCTTCACCACTTGACCATATGTGGTCACTCTGTGTTTCCTTCCTCCTTGTATCTCGGCGCTCTATCTAAGATCTTGCTTACTCAGTTTGTCTTTTTACTGACATTTTTATTTTCTCTTTATGCTTTGTGTTCTGTTAAGCTCTCTCACTCTTGGTCTAATTCAGTGCAACATATGCTGCTACTTCCATCACACACAGAGGCTAATTACAGGAGGAAGAAAAAGAGATAAAGAGTGAGTCTGGGTAAGAGAGTGGGGGTGAGGGAAAGGGCAGAGAGAGGGAGAGAGAGAAAGAAAGAGAGAAAGGGGTGAGGGGTCCTTGGGGTAAATTATTCATCTTACTCCATGACACCTGAGGGCAATCTACCTCTCAGTGAGTCACCAAGTTAAAGAGAGAGAGAGTAGACTGTGTGAGTCAGACATGCCCAAGAGGATATTAACACCTGTGTGTGTGTGTGTGTGTGTGTGTGTGTGTGTGTGTGTGTGTGTGTGTGTGTGTTTGTGGTGTGTGTGTGTGTGTGACAACCACAGGTTACACTTTAGATGGTCTCCATATGTAGGCGGCACATGATCGGCTTAGGGGACCTAAGCTGCAGGACACACACACACACACACACACACACACACACACACACACACACACACACGCTCACAGAGCCAGTAATAAGCAAGGTCAGAGCAGCACACAGCGTAAATCTTACTCACACTGAGCCACAGCTATGAGCAGAGCTAGCATTAACCAGCAAGAACTAAACACACACATACAGACACACATAGGGCACACAGATATACAGAGGACACATGATGGTGTAAATACACGCAAACAGCGTACCTAATCTCTAATACAATACATAGCTACACACACACACCATCTTTCCATTAGCTGTAATTAAATTAATAACTGCTATCATCCTCTTTGCCTGTAATACAGTATAATCTGCTGTCTCCACTCGAGCTCTCAGACCACTCTAACTGTTGACTGGATCAACGACATTTATAAGCATCAGGGCCGCTGCCAGCTGAATTATTAAAGCCACACATTTATTACATCCCAGTTTGGTGGTGAGCAAAAGACGTGAACATTTTGGCGAAGGGTCAAAATGTTATTTTGATCAGCGATAGAGTATATGTGATAAAGGGACATTTTTAAAGGTACTGAGAGGAGAATGTAATCACAGTATTTAACTACAAACAAAAAAAAACTTTGCACAGCGGACACATTTATGTTATTTGTACATCGCATCCGAAAAAAGACGAAAGGCTTTTTGATGTCTCTTTTTGTCTTTCAGCTTTTTTTATATGTGTTCCACTTTCCCTGGCACTGAGCTTGACTTCCTACTGAAATTAGCCAGGCAGCCCAAAAATAATCCACCGCAAGAGAGAGGAGAGCAATGGGAGAGAGGAGAAATGAGAAAAAGAGCAGGATGAAGAGAAGGAAAGAGTAAGGCAAAAAATGGATAGAGAGAAAGACAAAAGGAAGAAGAGAAAGAGATAAGTTGACAGAAAGAAGTACAGGAAATAGAAAAAACAAAGATGTGCTGACAGATTCTGTCCCATGTGTAAATTTATCTACACCTGCTTTTTTAATATAGTCTATCAGCTGCTACTGTACCAATACACAATCAGACAAGATGCAGTCAAATATTAATTCCAAATTAGGTAGTCCACTGTTTATAGCCAGATACTCCTTTGTCATGTGTGAAGCAGTTGAGATGGTCAGCATGTCCTTGTCTGAGGCTATGGTACTCTGCTGGAAATTGGTGGATAGCCACCTTATAAGAGAAGGTCAAGTATTTGAAATAAGCTTCTTTATTGCGGGGGCTGAGCTCACCCTTGGGGACCGGGTGAAGGCCTCTGACATCCAGATAGGTCTGGAGTGGAATATCTGCTCTTCTGTCTTTCAAAAAGCCAGCAGAGATGGTTGAGATATTTAATGCTTATATTCAGGTCAAGTCCAACTGAGGGACATCCCAGGGCAGACCCACAACATTGAGGAGGTATTGCATATCTTATGCTCCCCAGGAAGGCCTCAGGATTCCACAGGAAGAGGTGGGGAGAAGGATGTCAGGAAGTCTGGGCTACCTTACTTTGCCTGTTGCCACTACCCAGACTCAGATAAGCATCAGAAAATGGAAAGATATTCTGCTGGTTCAGTTATCGCACAAATAATGCAATTTGGGCCCACACAAAGGCTGAATGTGGAGGACTGAATATTCTTTTAAGATTATTTTTTGGGCATTTTCAGCCTTTATTTTTGACAGGACAGCTGAAGACGTGAAAGAGGAGAGAGAGGGGGAATGACATGCAGCAAAGGGCCGCAGGTCGGAGTTGAACCAGGGCCTGTTGCGTCGAGGAGTGAACCCCTATTTATGGGCGTCCGCTCTACAAACTGAGCTATCTTGGCACCCAGGACTGAATATTCTTAACGGGACATTGGAACACTTACCCAACAAATATTATTTATAATATTTATAATATTATTATAAAACGATGAAAAACCCATTGTCAAGAAATGGACATGTATGCAAAAAGTGCCAGGCTAGATTATTGGTGCAATAATCAACTCAATGCTGGCTAAATTATTTAATGTATTCTAAATGAAGCTTTTAACCTGAACAGGTGTGTAGCAACAACAACAATTCAATTCCTCAACCGAGACTTTAAAACAAAAGCGAAATCAGAGATTGAACCCTCTCACACACACCGTTTCAGGTAAACTGCGCAGAGCTGAATGTCACCTTGAGGAACAAGCAGGCTAGCAGTACTGATTTGTATTGCACAGCTTGGTCTGCCTGCATGACCACTTTCTATTAGCCCACCGCAAATTACATCCACTCTTGCTTAATAATGTATTCAGCGCACACACACACACACACACATACACACACACACACAC
The DNA here is from genome assembly GCF_008692095.1 of Etheostoma spectabile. Taxonomy (NCBI): domain Eukaryota; kingdom Metazoa; phylum Chordata; class Actinopteri; order Perciformes; family Percidae; genus Etheostoma; species Etheostoma spectabile. Next base: position 11,761,792 of record NC_045755.1, on the reverse strand, counting down.
ACACACAGGAAAGCGTAAACATACAGTACACACATAATGTAAAGGTTTATGTAAGCGCACACGGACACAAATATGCATTGTAAGCTCATCCACACACACACGCATATTGTTCAGTAACATTCAAACTGAGTTTTCTCATAATTAATGGATTAATCAAGGAGTAATGAAAGTGGAGTGGCTCCACACGGTGCTGATTAACACAGGTGATAGAGGGGCAAGGGGAAAACTCTGTAAGGGAGAAGCGGCCATGTTTGATTTAGCAGAGTATATGACAGTGTGATTGAGTGTGTGTGTGTTTTTATGTGGGCTAACAATAAATGGTAACAATGTCACACAGAAGGAAAAAGTAAGTTGTCTTCTGGCTTCCATTTCCTTTTAATTAAACATTTGTGTGTGTGTATGTGTGTGTGTGTGTGT
>NC_045755.1:11758111-11761365 GCF_008692095.1 Etheostoma spectabile | reverse complement strand
GTGTGTGTGTGTGTGTAATCACAGTGTGACTCCCTCTTCCCAATTAGGGCTTTAATCCATCAGCTGGCTGTTGCTATGCTGTTTCTGTCTCCAACCAATCAAAGCCAAGTACGCTTAGAGAGGAGAACACTTCAACAATAGTCTTTGATACGATGGACAAAAAGGTGAAGGGAGTGGTGATTAAAAAACAATAATTGACAAATAAGAGTGAAAGAAGTAACTAAAAACAGAATAGGAAAGTAACTGTAAACACTTTGTTCAATCTTTGTACACAGGCCTCCAAATACATAGCGCCCACACATGAATATTTTTGTGCACATGGTTAATTAAACTATGCGTATTATAGTGATGGAGTGCTTCAAGTTTAAAATGAATTATGACCAAGAACTTAAAATTAATCAAATTAAAGTAGCTCTACTTAACTGAATTGAATAAATCCACATTTTATTATAGTTATCATTCAGAAATGCTATTCAAAATTATTTTTTAATTACATAAGACGCTGTTTAAAATTTTTAACCATCTTCTTTAACATTTAATTTTTCGTTTTAGTTGTTTGTGCTTATTTTACTTAAATAAACACTCACCCTTCTCTCTAAGGCGTTTTTTTTTTCTCCATTTTTGCATTTATTTAAGCAGGCAGATCAATTAGGAGAGAATTCAGATTTACTACGACTGCATTGCTAGCACAGCTGCTCTCACTGATCCCAGGAGGCAGCAGCACGACTAGGGGAAGCGGCATGTGTGGGTTTTTGTGTGTCTTTCCGTTTGTGTATGAGCAGACAGTGGACAGCAAGTGGTGAAACCAGTTTTTCTTCCATATTGTGCTCCAAAAAAATTCCTCTGGCATTGTCAGCATGTCTGACTGCATCTGTCCATTTGTTTATCTCTGATACAACAGAAACAACACAAACAAATCAAAGTCACACGGAACTCACATTGACTTTAGTGATGAAAATTAATATTAAAACATCTCAAAACCGACTCAAATGTTTAGAGATCTGTAATTTCTTTCTAAAGATTTTCACAGTAGCATATTTAAAACTATCCATACACTGTGATATCAGGTTTCTGTCTGACCGTTTCGGGATGCACCCAACACGCATACACGGGAGTCAACATCTGCAACAGCTTTTTGCTTTAAAGTGATGTAATTAAGAGTTGGAGAAAAATGGCATTCATTACACACAATGTCTTGTCAATTTGTGCTGCATGTCTACACATAATTAGATATGTACTATTTTTAACGTAATATATAATAGACAGCTTGATGCATGGGATTATTTTTGTACGTATAGTGGTATTTTGGAGATACAAGGTATTTATTGGACAGCAGAGTTATTGCATGTATTTCCATAAAATGTCTCACAAGGCTGCCAAGTTTAAATTTGCCAAGATGTGGACCCATGTACACACAGATTATATGAGCCATAAAATAAAAAATGCAAGAAAAAGCTCTCACTGTAGCTAGAAATGTGCGTCATGTGAACCATCCCCTGTACCTCAATACAAGAGACAAAAGTGGAGAACATGACAGCGAGAGGCATGAAGCTCAGAAAGAGAGAGATGAAAGGAGGGTGTCACAAAGAGGGACAGACACATTTGGAGTGTACCAGGTGTCCTGACCTTGTCTTTTTGACAGTAAACAGTTTGGATGGAATACAGCTGTCTTTACTGGGGCTGACAACTCCTTGGCTGTGTGGAGCAGTGTGGCACGGACTAGCCCTGCTCACAGTTTGGACAAAGTCACAAATAATGTAAAGTTTTACTCCGAATCAAGACAGCCAACGGTGAGCACAATGAGTTCAAACAAAAACCAGATGACAAGGAAACGTAGGATGAATTACGTTTTTCGCCAAATAGAACAAGAATAATTTGGAAAAAAACAATTATGCATAGCAACCAAAACAATTCAGCTATGGCGCTGGAAAGCACCGCACAGTATCTGTCCTCATAATGGTGTAGCTCAACTCAGACGCTACAGTCAGAAGGCAGCATAGTGCCGTTGGAAAAGAACAGAGAAGAATGCCTGTCTCCCTGTCCCTGTCTTACATCCATAAGTGGATTTATCATTTCAACGTCCTGACCTGTCCTCCCCGACCGGACAGCCCTACGTTAACTCAGCCCTGCAAATTGCTGCAAACCATGGGCAATTTTAGACCCTATTTAGGGGGGCCAATCGGTAATTGTGCCAGACTCCCGCCTTTGGCTGAGTTTCTCTCTAGTCTGACAGAGGGAAAGCAAAAGTGCGGTTGGAAAGTTTAACGTTGATTGTACTGAGACGAAGTTGGTAATTTCATGGTGTAGATTAGAACCCAACTTGAAACGTAAGCAACTAAAATTGATGAATGTTAGAACATTGTGTCAAATCATTATTATATCATTACTGTGACTGTGTCGGGTTTTGTTCCATCATAGTACTAATAGTGTCAAAAAACGTTAGCTGATGTTGTTGTTCAGTAGCTAACACTGGGTTAACACTTTTGCAAGGCACTGTACCCGTGTCACATTCTCATTAGGGGCTGCGCCCCCCTTAAAGGTCTGATCCTAGAATCGCCCCTGCCGCTAACAATGACCATGAAAAGTCTCTGTGTCCAAATCACAGAGCTCTGTGATATTAAAGTGAACCTGACTTTGACTCTTTGTCCTCTGCATAAAGATAATTCGATCTCTGGTTTTGAATCCCAGAATGTGACATATACGGTCTGAAGTTTTTACATAATTTAAGGAAGAAGAATTTTGACCCTGTTGTGTTTCTCTTCTGACTCATTCACCTGCCTCCAGTTCACTGATCACAGATTTTGCTGTCCGGGCATTTCACACCTCCCGTTCACATCTACTGTATTTCTAAACCGCACAGCGGTGTCATTATCATGTCTTACCATGCTCAAATGCCCAAAATGTGTAAATGATCACACAATTGGGCATTTGAGCATAGTAGGACTCGATAATGACAGCTTCCTACCCTTCTTTCCACCATAATTTTCTCCCTCTTCCTCCCCTCTTCCTCGCCTTCATTCTTTCTTTTCTTGGCCACTGATGTGCTGACTATTTTTCTTTCTAAAGCTTTCCAATGCACTGTCATGTTCTAATAAATGCTTTGTGTGGAATTGTGTGTGTTTTTTTGCGTGAGCTTGTGTGTCACGGCCAGTTATAAAGGGCTTGGGTGATTAACTCTGATAGCCACCAGATGCCTGATTTAGAGAGGTACAGTCACCACACACACACACACACACACACACACACACACACAC
>NC_045755.1:11756619-11758101 GCF_008692095.1 Etheostoma spectabile | reverse complement strand
ACACACACACACACACACACACACACACACACACATAGGCAGAATATAGACAGAAACAGACAGCAGAGCAGCACAAAGACACTGTAAGTGACAACAACTGAATGAAAGCAAAAGAGACAAAAAGGGAGTGACACCAAGATGGCAGTGTGACATTAGGTGAAAACAGGTCCAACATGTGTGTACAGTATGTGTGTTAGTATGTTCGCACTGTGTGCTGCAGAGCGCTGACTTTGTTCTTTTAAAAAAAAGGACATGCTGTGTTTCCTCCTAAGCTTGAATTTTGGAGAACAAACAACACATGATTGAGGGCAGAGGATTGTCACGTTTCTCCAGAATGGCTGTGATATGACCTCAGATCAGAGCTTAGATTGGCCAGATGCAGCAGATGTTTTTACCTCTCTGGTATTTGTGTATGTGTGTGTGTATGTGTATGTGTGTGTGCTTGAAAGAGAGAGAGAGAGAGTGAGAAAGAGAGAGAGAGGAAGGAAGGAAGAGATTATAATTCTGAAATGCATTTACCTTAACAGAGAGGACATATGCGTGCTGTCAATCAATTTAAAAATGTCATCAAGTTAATCACAGTCATGGGCTACGTCATATCCCAATCAATCGCAGATTTAAAATACTAAGATTTACTTGTAAACGTGCAGTGTTAAAATAAATAAATAAATGACAAACTGGTTTGAAGAAACAAATTATTCTTAAATTGTATCCATAGGAACTGCAGGAATATTTAGCAGTAAACAATAATTGTTGTGAAGTAATGTCTGCAATAAAGTCACAAATAGCTTACCTGCGATTTGTTTGCATAGTAACATAAACTCTAATGAATGCAACAATAAGTAGACCTATTTTAGAAATAGAATGCCATGATGTTCAGTATGTGAAGAGACAGAGAGAAAAGTCCCTACATTCTTGGTAAAAGTTCATTACTTCCAAAAGTGTGCATCTGTGCAACATGCCTCCTGTCAACCAATCATACAGTCTAGGCTTCTTTCACCAGTTGCTAAGGCAGACTAGCTTGTTGAGATTTTCAGATGATAGAGCTGACCTCTTCTTCTGGTGAATGTTGCAGGCCAAAGAGAACAGTCTCTCACATGGCACTGTTAACGCAGGTGTAGCCAAGTACCTTTTTGCAATATTGGCCAGCGCACCATATGCACCTGCTTGTCACGACCACCACTGTAGTGAACTCGTTTCCATGCTGACACAGGCCTCTGCCCTGTACCTGTATCCGGTGTAACGTAGCCGGTGTCGCAGAGGTCTGTAGCAACTAAACACATCTACTAACTAACTAACTGCCGCTGACAGAGGCGGACTTACCATTAGGCAAAGGTAGGCAATTGCCTTAGGCCCCAAGCTACCAAGGGCCCCGTAAAATGCCTCATGAACTTATGGTTACGATTTGTTGTCTTACTTTTCACCAATTAATTATATCTCTAAACACTGATACGCCAAAGTGCTATCCAATTGTTTAATTCA
>NC_045755.1:11756505-11756609 GCF_008692095.1 Etheostoma spectabile | reverse complement strand
CTCCCCCCAGTCCCCACTACATTGGGCTATTCCATTATCCTACTGCGCATCTGTAAACAAACGGCTCAGTGCGTGCTGTAAGCGAGGCTACAGACGGTTGAAAA
>NC_045755.1:11756316-11756495 GCF_008692095.1 Etheostoma spectabile | reverse complement strand
GCTACCAAAGTAGTTCTGAAAAAAGGAAGAAGTGGGAAGAAAGCAGAAAGTTTTTAGCAAAACTTCGAAAGGTATCAACCTTTTTCACGACGGCTCCTGACAACACTAACATTAACGTTACTAAAGAGCAGCAAGAAGCTGCGGTGCATGCGCTAGCAATGCTAACACTGATGAAGAGG
>NC_045755.1:11731134-11756306 GCF_008692095.1 Etheostoma spectabile | reverse complement strand
CCCACCGCAGCAACTAGACCCCGTGAGTAGCAGTCAGCCTAATCAATGTGTCATGATTGAAGATGATCCAGCACTCTGGCCAAAACACCTGTCAGACAGAGAGCGCCGCTCAATAGTGCAGAGGGGACCACAGCAAGTCAGGGACAGAGTTTTTATCAAGAAATCAAGAGGGTCGCTGATTTACAAGCAGTAACTATTACATGCAAATGAAAAATGGAGAAAAGATAAGCAGGTTTTGGCTCTTATACAATGAAAAAAAAAAGGATTGAAAATGGTGAGAACAAGGGTTGTGGAGGGCCCCATGCCTGTGTTTGCCTTAGGCCTCAAAATGACAAAATCCGCCCCTGGCCGCTGATACAAACCATGAGAACATGTGTAACCATGTGTAACGGGAAGAGGTTGGGGTCAAACTAGATTAAATGATTACTTTGCGCTAAAATAAAATAAAAATAATGCGTTAGGGTTTTTTTGATTAACACTGACAGCTGTAATATGCTTATAATCATGTGCGTGGTTGCATTTGTGAGAGTATGCCTGTGCATTTGGCTGTTTGTTAGATACCTACTCATCAGTTAGGCCAATCAGATTGGGCAGTCAACAAGCAGCTGGCTCAAACTGTTGAAATGGCTGATGTTGCTTGTCTGTACTGCCAAACACTAAAAACCCTGGGCTCGCTTGTCACAACTGCTGTAGAAAATCACAATATAACGTCTATATATACCTCTTCTGTAGCCATAGCTTTGAGTTTTATTCTGCAATATAATGAAAGATATAATGCTGGAAATTAATATTTAGAGAAATGACTAAAAGTTGGATGTCATCATCCAAAACTTAACCACATGTGTTTATGTTGACTCAATCATCTGTTGCATTTGATTTTGGTTGATAAAGAAAAAGTTGTTGCTGGCTTCTTAAACAACATGCAGGTCTTTGAAATTGTTAACAGTGTGAACTGATCATCCTGAAAATTAATGTTTGTCCAAACTGAATTATCTTCTTCTGTGTAACTGTCTATGTGGGCTGCCGGCTGTAGGCAAATATTACTGCTTAAGGCTAAATGCTTGCTGACCAGCAGTAAATAGGACTTCCTTTCATGGCCTCGTACTCCTCAAAGCACCTCACTAGTTGCATTTTATCACAAATGATGTGCTTGTTTTAATGAGGCTGACTCCTACAGTGAGAGTCGACCATATTTAGGCACGCTGAATTTCAGATCCCGTGGTGAGGGTGCTTCAAAGACCATTGATTTTTTCCCCCCTGTTTAAAGCCCCGCCCACCTTAGGAAAAAACACCCTATGAACCAATCTACCAAGTGCCTCAACATCTGTGCTCCAATCAGCCCTACTGTGTTGTGACATAACTTCCTGCATCATTAACAGTCTTGGCAACCTGAGAGATGTTAGCACTTGCAATAATAAGCATTAACATAAGTTAAATGTGGGAAAATTACCTATTACTATTTATTACACTGCTGCTGCATTGGGCTTTGGTCGGCACAAGAAGAAAGTCGATTATGATAAAATGGTAGATAGATGGAGAGACGCTCAGTGGCCCTCCTACCTAGAAACCAGGTGCTATTCTGGAGGAACAGTCGCATGGCAGCTATTTTAAGAAGTATAGTGTTAATTTATATTTATTGGACACAGTTTAAACTTACCCACCTAGAAGTACTGTACTTAAACTTCCCCCCAATGACTGAGCAACAAGCAATGGAGGGGTTTAAACATAGGGTCTTTTCTGATTGTAAAGGAGCAAGCAAAGGGCTTTATCTATACTCAGAAATTATCAAAACACTCAATCCACAGAGAAATGGACACAGCTAGGATTTAGAAACAGTGCCTTTAAATGAGCCGTCAGGACATCTTTACAGTTGTGATGTCACAACTCTACCATATATAGGTATAAATGGCTGTTACTGTGCGGTTATAGTCATTTTTCAACTGCAGTGACGTTGCAGAGACACAGAATGTGCAGATTTGGAAGACCTGCTAACGCTGATCAGTCAGAGCAGACAGAGCTTTTTCAGAAGGGGGACTTAAAGAGACAGGCGCTAAGACAGAGTGTTTCAGACAGTCGGTGAATGCAGGTATATCCAGACAGACAGTATGAGAAATGTAATGTGTTTTTTGAACATTAAAGGATGTAAACATGTTCGAGTAGAAACCCAGAATACAAGCATAAACCTGAAAATTAGCATAATATGGGACCGGTAACTTGCCAGTGTATTAGCAAGTAATAGCTTTTTTGCACAGCCAATGGTAGTCAACACCAGAGCAGAATACAGTAGCTCACTAGTCTCATGACCTCTGTCTTGTATGGTGTAGCAGTCCTGAGAGATTCTCCCAGTGGAATACATTAAGCACCTTTTCACAGATGCATCATCTAATCATAGAGCTAAATCATACTGAGAAGAAATGACATGCATGAACTATTGGCATCGCTCATACACATAAATATATGTCAGTGTGTGTGTATATGAGAGACACTGTATGCTGTGTGTGTGTCTGTGCAAGGTAACAAAAGGACTGAGCAATGCGACATGGTTCCCTGTGTCAGAGTTAATAACCCAACCCTGGTAATTGGCATAGAATATTGATGGAGAGGAAAATGGCCCCAAGCAGATCTCTCCTTCATTAGCAAAGACTAGGGGGACGGAAACAGGAGAGTTCATAGCAAGGAGGAGAAAAGAGGAGACGGAACAGAGAAAACGGGAGGAAGAGGCAAAAAAAGATTGTTCCTAACACCAGATGAGCAGACAGAAACAGAAAGGAGAAAAAGTGATCAGAAGGATAAGGAATAGATAGAGGGTCAGAGGAAAATGAGTGACAAGGAAATTGTTTTAAATCATATGTGGGTTTTACAACAGCTTTCAGAAACTGAAGGATGTTAAATCACTCAATACATGAGTGACCATGAATTAGTTCCAGTAACAGGTAGAAAAGCAGTTATGTGATTCTTTTTCTGACTTGGAAGCAATTCATTATATTTAAGTGACCTGACCCTTTATAGGTCTGAGCTGGGCTTTACTGTTAGAGATCAAACAATCAGGATATTACAACAATCACAAATCTCCCAGAAAAACGTCTTCCTCCTCGTACTCTCTCTTTTCGCCTCTCTCTTTTTCTCCGTCCCTGTTGGAACATAGTGTTTGTTTAGTGTGGTATCGCCATGGTTACCCGTCTGCCACGTTGAGGTAAAGTCATTAATCATCAACTTTATCACACTGCAACCTAGACAGACGCATGTACGTAGGAGACCAACTATGACATTTTACACTGTCCACTGCTGAAAACACTGAAGGGAATGATGTTTGAAGATTAACCAGCAACAGTAAACAGGCTGAGGTGTGTATTTAACATAGGTTAGTCTGTCACCTTGCACATATTCTCCTTATTTCTCTTTATCTCTCTCTGTCTTTATGATAATGTTCAATCTCTTTTGGTTGACATGACAACAGACAGTGTCGCGCCTCCTGTTCTGATCACATCACTACAGGCGCCAAGCCAATCCCTGAAAAAAAAACTCTCTCTCTCGCGCGCGCTCTTGTTCTCGCTCTCAGACATATTGATATAGAATACAAATCATAGATGGGGTAAAGGGTGGAGAGAGGACATGAAAAAGGAGAGAAGAATGCAGAGGAAGAGGGAGAGAGAGACAAATAGCAATAGTTACATCTGAACTACTACCACGGCCAGGACAGGACTAAGAATCTACAGCCATGCTTGCTGCTCAGTGTACTTAATGCTAAAATTAGCATACTAACATGCTAAGAATGACAATGCTAACATGCTAATATTTACCAGGTTCATTGTCTTAGTGTAGCATGTTACCATGCTAACCTTTGCTAATAAGCAAGTATTACTTTAGCAGATATTTGGCCGTGTATGAGAGTATTGTGCAAATGAAAAAAATGACCTGCTGATGGCGCTGGAGGAAATGTCAGAGAATCACCAAAGTCAGTACAATTTGTCCTCTAGGGACCTTGAATTTCTGTAGTAAATATGGGAATCCACCCAAGAGTTGTCAAGATATTTCCCTCAAAACCACAAGAATCAGAGGATCACCAAAGTTAGGATTCCTCCTATGGGAACCATGAAAGCCTGTGCCAAATTTCTTTGCAATCCATCTGATAGTTGTTGACATATTTTAGTCTCGACCAGATGGGTGGACTGGCCGACCAACCGAACGACCAACAGACAGACACTGCCATCCATAGAGCCACAAAGAGTCACACAGACGTTTACATCAAGATTCACCAGCCATTTAAAAAAAAACTCCTCTTTCTGGAGCTGGTTTTAGACGCAGGTCAGAAAATGGAAACACACACACACACACACATACTGAAGAAGGAGTCCTGTAACAAGCCTGTTTTAGCCATTATGACTCCAGAGTGTGAAAGTGAGTCTGGTCTTTTGGGAAGTGGACTGCTCTATACACACACACACACACACACACACACACACACACACACACACACACACACAGCACAGTGTCTAGGTGCACAACCGACTCTGTCTCCCTGGTCCCAGGGGTATACCCTACAAAGTTGTATAAGACATGCCGCCAATGCTCCTTCGGAAGTTTGGAAGTTGTTCAGGAGGATCTGGAAAAAGGGCATCATTCACACAAGCTGGAAGAAAGCGGAGGGCTGTCTTGTGCCAAAGGAGAGAGACTCCCTCACCATTGACCAATTTAGAACAATCTCACTGCTAAGTGTAGAAGAAAAATCTTTTTTTCGGTACTGGCCAAGAGGATGACCTCGTACATGACAGAGAATGGATACATTAACACTGCTATCCAGAAAGGTGGAATTCCAGGCTTCTCTGGATGCCTGGAACACACCGGAGTTCTGAGTCAGATGATCCGTGAGGCTAAGTCCACCAAAGGCAACCTGACTGTTGTCTGGTTGGATTTGGCCAATGCCTATGGATCCATCCCTCACGTTCTCATCCATGCAGCGTTAGACCACTACCACATCCCTCAGCACATCAAGGGAATGATCACCAGTTACTTTAGAGGAATCCAGCTACGTTTCAAGACGGCACATTTTACAACTCAGTGGCAAAGCCTGGAAAAGGGTATCGTAACTGGTTGCACAATTTCCCCCATTCTTTTCGTCATGGGAATGAACCTCCTAATAACAGCTGCAGAGAAGGAAGCCCGGGGTCCAAGAATGGAGTCAGGCATCCGACAACACGCAATAAGAGGTTACATGGACGACCTCACTGTGACAACTTCTACCCATGTGGAGGCAAGGTGGGTGCTAACTGCTCTGGACCACATGGCGACGTGGGCCAGAATGAAGTTCAAGCCAAAGAATCCAGAAGTATGGTGATCAGAAACGGGAAGTTGACCAACAGATTCAAGCTGCATGTGCAAGAAAGTGATTCCATCGTAGAGGAGAATCCAATCAAATGTCTAGAAGGTGTATGATAACTCACTTTCAGACAGGAACAGCATGCCGTACGAAAAGCAGATGAGGAATGGCTGAGGAGGATCGAAAAATCAGGCTTCCTGGGAAGTTCAAGCTTGGCTGTATCAACACGGACTGTTGCCAAGGCTCATGTGGCTCCTGACTGTGTATGAGTCCCAAGACATGCGTTGAAGAATGGAAAGAAAGATCAATAAGTACCTTCGAAGTGGCTGGGAATCCCTCCAAGCTTCACTGCAGTAGGACTGTATATAAGATCAGACAGCTTCAACTTCCCCTTCGTCCGTGGTAGAGGAATTCAAAGTTGCAAAGTGCAGATCGTAATGACGTACAGAGACTCCCGGATGAACAAGTCAGACATGCACTCATCACAAGATCAGACGCGCAAGTGGGCACCTGATTCATCTGTTGCACAGGCTGAGAGCATGTTGAGGCTGCGTGATGTCGTTGAGCACCATGCACGGGCAGACAGGGTCTTGGACCTCCCAGTTCCACACGTGGAGGAAGGCAGGGAAGAGTGATAGAAGCCATGATTCAAGAAGAGTACGAAAAACTGAGAAGAAAGACGAAGTCAGGGCAGAATTGGCCTCCCAAGGAGCCTGGACCAGGTGGATCTTCGTGAGAGGAAGGTCACCTGGGCGGACCTATGGAGACTGAACCTTCCCATCTCCTTCCTGCTGAGATCTGTTGTGATATGCACTCCCACCCCGACAAACCACAGTGGGTGGGCATGAGAGAGGACCCATTGTGCAGGCTTTGTGGTGAGAGGGGCACCATGGCACACATCCTGTCCGGGTGTAAAAGCACTCACCAAGGAGGTATAGATGGCGCCATGACAAGGTGCTCATGACACTCGCTAACACCTTAGAGCAGGAGAGAAAAAGAAACGCCAACATTTAGGAAAACACAATCTATCCAGTTATAAAGAGGGAAAAGCCACCAACTCACCTAAAACAGAACCAGTCTGCTACAAAAGGCCAATCGTGGGAATGAGGTTGACCTGGGAGGAAGGCTGCAGTTCCCCCAGGTTGTCCAGACAACCCTGAGGCCGGACGTGTTACTGTGGTCTGAAGGGGAAAAAAATCATCCTCATAGAACTTACAGTCCCATGGGAAGAGGCTGTGAACAGGCCTTTGAAAGGAAGAGCTCCAAATCAGAACTTCTGCATGACTGCAGGGAAGGGTGCCAGGCATGCTGTTCCCTGTCGAGGTCGGCTGCAGAGGATTCCCGCTCAGTCAGTGTGGAGAATGCTCACAGCTATTGGAATGAACAGGAAAGAGAAAAAGGCAGCACTCGCAGGATGGGGGAGGCGCGGAAAAGCCTCTTGCTGGTTAGGAATAGGAGGGAGAGTTGAGCTGGAAGCCAGGGGAAATGGGCAGTGACTTGGCCACCCTGCCGACCCACCATCGGGAGGGTGTTGTGGTTAAGGGTCGAAACACCCAATGAACGATGGGTACCACCTGAGACATCACCCCACCTGGCCAAGGCTACATTCACTAAGTGATGAATGATGAGAAAGCATTTTCGGATGATTTTGTAATCTGGGATCCACCCAAGAGTTGTCAAGATATTTCCCTCAAAACCACAAGAATCAAGGATCACCAAAGTTAGGATTCCTCCTATGGGACCCAGGAAGCCTGTGCCAAATTTCTTTGCAATCCATCTGATAGTTGTTGACATTTTAGTCTCGACCAGATGGGTGGACTGGCCGACCACCGAACGACCAACAGACAGACACTGCCATCCATAAGCCACAAGAGTCACACAGACGTTTACATCAAGATTCACCAGCCATTTAAAAAAAAAACCCCTCTTTCTGAGCTGGTTTTAGACGCAGGTCAGAAAGGAAAACCCACACACACACACACATACTGAAGAAGAGTCCTGTAACAACGTTTTAGCCATTATGACTCCAGAGTGTGAAAGTGAGTCTGGTCTTTTGGGAAGTGGACTGCTCTATACACACACACACACACACACACACACACACACACACACACACACACACACACACACACACACACACACACACACACACACACACACACACACACACACACACACACACACACACACACACACACACACTGTGGTCTGTGGGAAGTGGTCCATGGAGCCATGCATCAAGACTGGCCTACAAAGATGGGATAGTGGGACTCTTCTACACTCCTTTACACACACAGACAGTCAAGGACACTCTCATGGCCTACATAGTTGGGTCATTCATACTGGAACACCTTAAACTTGTCTTAATAAGAATAGAGGAATGGAGAGAAGAGAGAAAAAAGGAAGGGAAACCCACGCAACTGGCAGATTTCGAGGAAAAACGCATCAGAGACAGAAAGGTACCATAAAAGGACAGAAAGAGAGGAAAGATTAAATGGCCATTAGAGTGTGAAGAAGAAGAGGGAAGGAGACAAGAAAAGCAGATTTTTAAGACTCCTTCTAACCTAATTTCATCCTCTCAAGTCCAGCCCTGGTCACTTTGGTACCAACCGATGAGAAGAACAGAACAGAATGCAATGAAAATGCAGACGGATAAGACTGAAAAGACCAATAGGAATAAAAGAAACAGAGAAAAGCTAAACAAATAAAATCAGATACATAAAGAGATCATAAACTCACTGTTTGTGTTTCTACCTTCTGGTGCTTGTTGCCATGGATACTATTCAATGCAATTACCAAGATAGCTTAATCAAGGTAACTACAGGTCCCATCCCTCTGTGACATTTTTTATGTTGTCATTATTGGAGAACCATACACCAGCGGCTACAGAGACTTTAAAGGGACACCCAGCCAATTTTACACATGAGGATCAGATGACTGGTCATTAGGAAAAGTACTCAGCCTGTGAAACCAGTTGGACAATGTCTCTGGAGGGACTTAAAATAACTCATCATGGTTATCTAGGATTGGCTTGAGACTTGAACAGTAAGCCTGGGATATAGAGTTTGGAGTATCTTTCTAAACTTATGTAGTGTTAATTTAAATTTCTAAATTATTTCTCATTGCAGCACATTCAGTAGCTTGTCATGAGATACAGAGACTTGCAAGATGAACAGAATTATGCAACATCAAACAAAATATTACAAGGTCCTCGGGCAATGATTACACCCTGTATAATGTCTTACATGAAAGAAGAGTCTTGCTATAAATGGAAATTACAATTTCTGATCAGAATTGATCAACGCAGAACATACTTGCAGCATTTCTGAAGCAGCCCAAGAACACATATTCTGTACCTCACAATTTCCATCCAGTGCCAATAGCAAGAGAGGTACCATATAGTGTATGTAGCAAGGTGCAAAATAAGACCATGGAAGTCGGGGTGGTGTATGGGTAGCGTGCTAGACTTTCATGCAGGAGACTAGAGTTTATTTCTTATGACAGACCTGCTAATAATGTTTGTGTTCTTTCCATAAACTTTTCATGCCGTAAATTTAATGCAGAGTTTAAGCAAAAAGCATAACTTAAAAGACGTTGGCACGAGATGTAAAAACAAAAATAAAATAAAAATGTCACTGAATATAATTTGGGGATTTGCAGATGCACTGGGTTGTTCTAAAAAAAAAAGTTATCTTTAGACCAACTTCCCCTCCTTTTCATATGCTGAAGTGTTACTTAACCTTTTCCTGTATTTGTCTAAAATAAGCAAAGTAACAGAAAAGTGCTTGGTGCCCTAGGCTACAACAGGCATTTGTTACCCATGATTCTTAGCTGCAAGAAGTCATTTAAGAGCTATAGGCCCTAGATACACACAGTGAAAAAATTGCCCAAACAAATGCACATCCACACACACCCAGAGGCATAAAAAAACACACCCACAAACAAACACGCAGAGGTGCATCACTCCTCTTAGTTTAATCTATCTTGCCTGGGTGCTGTCAGCCAGCAGCATGAAGCTCACAGCAGACAGAGTGAGTGAGTGTGTGTGTGTGTGTGTGTGTGTGTGTGTGTGTGTGTGTGTGTGTGTGTGTGTGTGTGTGTGTGTGTGTGCGTGCGCCCATGGCGACAGACCACCTTCTCTGTAGTGCAGCTATCCATCCATGACAAGCCCACAAGAGGCCCGACTAACAAGACTGCTGGAACGGAGAGCCTGATAGAAACACACATGACTGTACATCCTTTGTACTTCAACTCTCACTTCCTGTGAGACAAAAGTGCCAAAAAAGGCAGAAGCAAGTCTCTGCGAGATATGCACTAGTAGGGAACACTTATGGCATGGTTTCTTTAGGGAGTTTGATGTGACGTTCCTTCCCACAGAGGACAAAACAATTTTTTACATCTGCAAATACAAGCTGCTAAAAACACACAAGAATTTTCAAACCATTTGAACGTTGTGTAAAATCAGTCGCAGCTAGTTGGGCACAAGAGACCTCATTCCATTTCTTCAATATTACAAAATCCCTTATTCCCTGCTGGGACACCCAGGCTAAAATATATGCAGTCATACTGTAAAACACTTCTGCTGTTCATAAAAGAGAATAATTTAGGGGCGCCTGGATAGATCACTTTGTAGTGTGTGCACCCCATGTACAAAGGCTTGGTCCTTTTTCGCAGCAGCAGCAGGTTCAACTCCGACCTGTGGCCCTTTGCTGCGTGTCATTCCCTCTCTCTCTCACCTTTCACATCTTCAGCTGTCCTACATAATAAATGCCCAAATAATAACCTTTAAAAAACGGAATAATTTATGGGTCGTTAATTAGGAAGGAGACACACTTGTCAAGTATGACAAGATTCCAACTTTCAATTAGCTGGTTGACAAGTAAGAAGTTAGTTGTCCAGACTTATTTCCTCACACACACACACACACACACACACACACACACACACACACACACACACACACACACACACACACACTTCTTGTCGTGAAGAAGTCGGTAGCGTTCCAGCAAAGAGAACCTGAGGGTGACTAACATTCCTCCCCCTCCGTTGTTCCCTCTTTTCCTTTTTTCTCCACTGAATCCATTTTACTCTTTCTTCTCCCTCTCTCTTTCTCTCTACATTTTAAGACTCTGAAATTAGCCTCATGAAAAATTAATTGGGAGAGATGGTATGTCTTTTAGCTCATTTGCTAGAAATCATGTAGACTTTAAGGCGTAAAGACCTATTTCCTTAACCATCATCTTACTATAAGCAATTGGGTCCCACTATACATGAACACATGGTTTTCTGCCTACATTGGAGCAGATTTGGTTGTTTCACATGACAGATGTCCAGCTGGTTTTGTCTGTACGTTTCTCACTGGTTTGAAGTGGGCGGATCTCAGCTGGAAAAAAATCTGTCATCTATAGCTGCTGTAATCCTGTAAAAACTCCCACCAATCAAACCGTTTTAGAACCAATAAAATGCCTCCTTGCCCCACTGCTCGTACTCTACCCTTCCTTTGAACAAGCCCAAGCTCAGTGCACAACGTTGCTGCTGGAGTCCCTGCAAGTCTGCTGAAGAGTGGAGGAAAGACTCAGCAAAAGTTGCCGCTTCCACACTTACTTGCATCCGCCCACCTAGTACGCAACACTAGCTAATGTATGTTTACATATTCTTATCTAACAAAACGCTTGTGTAACATTATATGGTTGCCAGGGTCTGAACATGTGTCATTTACATATTGGCTTTCACAAATGTGCGGATGAAGAGTCTGCTTTTTTCTAAGTCGACATCAACACCGAAACATGGATCGATGAGACCACTTCTGCCAAAATTGGACAAAGGTTTGATTACTATATGATTTTTTATTATTGTTTATTTGAAAAATAAGCACATTGGTTGTAACTATTTTGTGCAGCATGTATGGAGATCAGACATAATGTCTTGATAGTTAAAATAACATAGTAATTTATCATTTTTTTTCTTCAAACAAAATGGTAGCAAATTGTGTAGTTGTATGTAAAATAAAGTAGTTTTGATGAGTGGAATTGCAGTCCTTCCTCCGCTCTATTAAGAAGCAGAGCTGGCTTCAAAGTGGTGCTTGTGCACTTCTGTGTGTGTGTGTGTGTGGGGGGGGGGGGGGGGGGGGGGGGGGGGGGGGGGGGATGGTTGAGGACATGGAGAGGGGTTAGACGAAGCCCAGAGGAGATATTACTTTCACATTTTGCTAGCATTTCAACCTCACCAACCTCACCTTTAAGTCCCCAGAACTGTTTGGAAGGAACAAGATGGTTAGATAAATGAGTCAGGTGACGTATAAAGCACCATGACAGGATAAGATGTGCTAGTGGTAGCAGGGGTAAACCACAGTTCAGCTTGCAGTTCAGCGTGCCCACAAGTTTCAACTGAAAAACACTTGAAAATGGTCATAAATCCTTGTGAGAGTTCTTCCTTGTTTTATGAATGAAGCGGTTGGCGTGTTGAAGCAGGCATGCTGTTTGTTTTGGGCCAATCAGTGACCGTCATCCCTGCAAACCCTACCATGAAGTTTCCTGTACTTTCAGAAAGTACTACCCTTCGTTCAGAGACTTTTTGGGGGAAGTAACAAAGCCCCCAAAACTTTATTTAGACCCTGGTCCCTGCGGTCTAAATGCCAAGAATACCTCAGAAGGTTGCTAGGTCCGGGGGAAAGTTCCTGCAATCTGGAAAGTGCTCCAGATTGTGGTCAAAAATACACTCGTCACTTTATAATTACACTTTGAATTTATGTAATATAACAGGTACAATCTAATGCACAAATTCCGTAGAGTATAGTAAATGCTACAACAGAATTGCTTTTGCTTTTGGTGATTCAAATGTTTTTTTTCTTTGTTTTTATGTTGTGCTGAATACATGAAAATGACAACACTTATTCAATAGCACCTGAGCATTATAACCTCATAACAAAACAAAACCACCACAAGTACACAAGTAGTGATGTGACCCTAACCAAGTTCAGTAACAAAGATGCACAAAAGAGAACACAGAGAAACCATGGTTAACATTTTACAGCATCAAGCTCACATGGCTGAGCGTTTCACATAAAAATACAAGATACAGTGGATTATATAAGGCTATAAACCTAGATGTTTACCCATTATAAAGCCCAAAGCTAACACTTCTATTGCCTACACATTTTTTATGCATATAGCACACTAGGCAAGTTGTTCTTGTAAGTGATGGAGTTGTGGGTTGTCCACTTAGATAGATAGATAGATAGATAGATAGATAGATAGATAGATAGATACTTTATTCATCCCAAAGGAAATTTTAGGCATCCAGTAGCAAGACAACCATAACACATCAAACACATATAAACACATATATCACACATACATAAGAATACAAATAAAAATCACTCACAGAAATGCAATGACTATGATAAGGTAAGATGCTATGGTAGACTGTGTGCAATGATGATAGTGCAAAAGTGAACAGTGCAGGGATTGAACAGTACAGTAGATCATAATTTAATATTAACCATGACTATTATATATTATCATAATAACCTATAAACTGACTGACTGAATAAGAATAAGAACAATATTTAACAGCGAGTAAGTTATAAGACGTAAGATGTATATGTTATGACCACAGTCCAGATTGTGTAGGAGGGCTAATATAGCTTATTAGATAGTTGTACAGCAGACAAGTGATGTAATGGTAAGCTTTGTGTTCTGTGTGTTGAGCTTACAGCCTGCATTCCCTGTTGGGACCATAAATGGTGTTTTGCATCATGCTTTTCTGTGGTAAGACTACTTCAAATACTCCAGACTGTTACAATAAAGGCATGCAGATGGACTGATTAATTCATAGAGGACAGTAAATCTTGTCTCACTGAACGATAAACCCTTAGATGAACTAAAGAAAGAAAGAAAAAAAGGGAAAGATGGGTAAAGACACTTGATGAGACAACGAGAGAACGAAGGGAAGAGAGGCCAGACAAGATAGAGACAGAGTGAAGGACATGCATGGCTGGACATGAATAATATAGACTGCCTTCTACTCTTGTCATCTCTCAGCTTCTCCTGTAACTTGGAAAAGATGCACACACTTGCACACAGTTGTTGAGTTGTTTTTTGTGCGCCGAAACCGTTGCATCATTTTAACTTAGCAGGATAGGAAGCACACTCTGGACAGCCTCTTAACACACATGGAGCCTTTCTTAGGACGTTCACTGTGTTCATGTGAAACATGTAAACAACATTTAAGATTGAAATATTTAACAGGTTTCTATATATCCATGCAAGAGATTGGTTTCATGAGTTGGGAGGAAAGAATGATATTAGAATAAAACCCTATAAATAATACTGTCTACGTACAGTTTATATGTATTATACACAATCCTATTTATATACGAGTAATATAGATAAATAATGCTAAATTTCTATAGATTTAAAAAAAATGGTTATCAAGCTTTCATTTTAAAAGTACTCTTACAGAAGAATTACGAATACTTAACCATTTATTTAGTTAAAAAAATGTTTTAGGATAAACGTAACCTTGTAGTATATTGAAATGCATTTGTTTTAACTGATGTTCTGCAAAAAGGTCCACCCATTCGTGCTCATGAGGCTTATTGTTGTGAGCTCACTGTAGTAATTCAAGGTGATCTACAGCAGAGTATAAATACTTTTAACAACTAAAAACTCAAAACAAACCGAGACTGTAAATTTGGGTGGAAATCATGCCCTTGTATCCTTGTGGATGAAAAGAATACTGCAAATTGAATTTGATGAGTCTACCCTCATCATCTTTTTTCTGCAATGTTCTTCAAAGGATATGATTTAGGGGTTACTTTAGGTGAATGATAAGAGACGGAGAATGTGAAGTAAAAAAAAAAGGGGGGGGAGTATAAGGTGGAGAAAGAAAGGGAGAGAGAAAGAGAGAGAGAGAGAGTGTAAAAGATGATGCTACAGCTCTAGAGTCATTATTTCCACTGGTGGCTTCAGCCAGATCAATAGACTAGGAGATTGTGTGTGTGTGTGTGTGTGTGTGTGTGTGTGTGTGTGTGTGTGTGTGTGTGTTTGTGTGTCCAATCTCCGCTTAGTTTGGACATGTGCGGAGATTGGACACACACACACACACACACACACACACACACACACACACACACACACACACACACACACACGGTGGGGCCGGTGTTGGCGTATTGTCCCACCAGAAATGAAGACGGAGGCCAGATAGCACTAAGAGCAGAGGACAGCCTCTGGATAGATTTCCAATACGCAACCAGAGGCTTAAGCAAGAGAGTCACGGATAATCCTCCCTCCTTCTCCTCCTCCTCCTCCTCCTGAGCTCCCTCACTTCTCTTTCAATCCCTCTGGCCCTCCCTCTGACTGTTTCTCGTTCATTTCATCCCTTTATTCCTCTCTCTAACAGGTCCCTCTTTTCTCTCCATTTGTTGCCTCCATTTTCTTCTTTATGTCCCTCTGTTTCTCAGCCTTTTTTAACTCTGTTCCTCTTTTTTTCTCCCTGCCAAACTTTTTTTCTCTTCTTTCTCCATGTCTCTCCCTTTATACCCTTTAATGCAATCTGTCGTTCTGTTCTCCGATTTCTCCTGCAATTAGCACCTCTCTTCTTTCTTCCCCTCTATGGGTCTTATTTGTCTCTCAGATCGTGTTTTACATTAAAAAACAGCTGTTGTTGAGTCACATCCTTAAAGTTAAAGCCATGACACACTCTGAGGGCACTGATATAAACTTCTTTAATGCTGATTGGCCTTTAATGGCTCATTACATGCTCTGCTACAGCTGCTACACCCTTACTGTGACTAAGACATCTTTAATCACACATATAGAGTAGCTTCTGTATTCTGACCCTATACATGTATTGGGCAGAAGTACTGACAGTGTTTCACTGCCTTTTCTCCTTGTGTCCCCTTTAATACAAAGCAATGTCTACTTGAGACACAAGACACACGTTGTGATAAGTGCTCAGGAGATGTTAAACTATACAGTATTTCACAAGAAAGGTTTTATAGAGCTTTTGCCTGCTGCGACTGAAAACACTAAAAATGAAGATGATAATAGCAGTGATTCTGAACAAACACAGTGAAATAGCGGGGAGAATAAGACAAAGCTTCAGTTTAACACAGCACATGTTCATAGCTGGAGTAAAGTCTAACCATATCGCTTGAAAACAACTGCTAAATAAACAACTACTAAACCCCAATTCCTCTGCAGCTCAGTGGCCAGCACCAGACGACAACGTTTCAATGAATTTGAGAGACAGTGAAGTTTGGAAAAGAGCAGGAAGGTAAGTCTGTTACTCACAGACACAAATGAACTAATAGAAATGAATAGACATGCACGCACACTTCCTTGTCTGTGAAAGTGGGGGTGGGGGTAAAGGGGATATCGTAGGATCAAAATGAGTCACATTTGACTGCAACACACAAACACGGTGGGTTGTTTATTTGTTTGTGTTCACTGCCCGAAATGTCCAACTTAAAATTGTTAATGGATCTAGCAAGGGTTCTTAAGATTGTTTCTTCCAATGCCAGGGTGTGTAAGAAAGGGCAGTCATTGCAGATAACATCTGATTACAAAAGGCTTTAGGCTCAGATTAAGTCAAGTTACCTCACTGTTGTTGGCTCTAAGCTACAACTGGCATGATATTGAGAAACAACTGGATTGACTCATGGTGGATTGGTGCTTAATTGCCCAGAATTCCGTCTACGTCAAGAGTACTGATAGATGGCTTAGCTCGCTTAGCTGTTTCCCTGCCCCTGTGGATTCTAATGAAAACACATTTAAAAGAAATACTTGATTAGTGTTGTCTCTATTTATAGCAGGCAACAACTTTGCCAGTCGCAGTTGATCAGGTTTTCACATATTAAATCAATTGACATCTCTTAATTATAATCGCCTTTCGTTGTGATTATGAAAACTGAATCCACCTTAAAGTCCAGCTAACGATTGGATGTTTTTTTAAATGCTCTTTAACAGTTGCTTGTGTGAGCATAGTGCAACCCCTTTGCAGACACATGACATCAGCTCTGTGTGAGAAGCTACACATAAAGTGGTGTTGCCACATGTTTTTTGAGGTGACATCAATGAAATCATTGAGCATATCAAGGCGAGTCATTAGAGTGAGGTGATTTGGCAGGTGGCCAGCACCCCAGGGTAACAATCGGAAACCAATTAATATCCCTGATGGAGGTATCATGCTTCTGGCACAATGCCCACAGGGAAAATCAACTCACTGATTACACCGCTGTAAACTGCTGCTGTAATGAGAGTAATGTGTGTGTTTGTGCGTGGTTGTGTGCGTGTTCCAATATTCCTGTTCTACATGCATTGACATGAGATGCCACAGGTGTGCATTTGTTTCAATGCCACACATCAGTTATTCATTTGCATTATTTAAGACAAGTCTGTGATTGAGGTTGTGTTTAGAATAAAACAGAATGGTTATTGTCATTGTTTGGCAACAACAAACAGTTTATCAGCTCTCAGTTTGACAGTATAAATAACAAATACACAGACAAAAAATAAAAATATAAAATTTAAATAGTAAAACATACAAATTACAAACAAAAAATAAAATAGTAAACTGTGAATATTGAAATATAAAAATCAAGATAAACAAACATTATAAGGTGTCACTATTAACATATACAGTACAACGTTATTGCACAAGTATGAGGTTATTGCACTACAGAATCAGGTCTATTGCACATTAGTGCTTCTGCTGGTGTGTGTGCGTGTGTGTGTGTGTGTTTGTGTGTGTGTGTGTGTGTGTGTGTGTGTGTGTGTTTTTAAAGACAGGCACCACTAATCATTATTATGTAGATGAAGTATAATTGGTACATTCAGCGAACATGAGCATTCAGAGCAATCATGTGTTACATCAACTCTGTCTGAATTACAGAGTGGATGTAAAGATGGAGAGTAACTGATACTGGAGAGAAAATTGATTACCAACAACATATCGGTTTTTAGGTATCAGGAAGTGTAACATAAAGCCTCAGAATATAAGACAACTCCTCCTCTATTTTTTTGTGTATAGGCAAGACCTTTTGTCCCTGAATCCCTGAAGGAAAATGTGTCTTTTCTTTTGTCTCCATCCATGGAGAGAAGGGAGCGCAGGGCCAACTTCAGAACAGCGTCTAAGGAGTTTTAACACTTTAAATTGGTTAAAATTGAACTGTTGAAACTTTTGGCCAATGGAGGGTCTTTCTAGTAACTACACAGTGTTGTTATCTTTCATCTGCAGGAAACTCAGTGGCATAAGTGTCTTCTATAATATCCATCTCCCTTCTCCACCTCACTACTGCCCTCATTAAATGAAAAATAATAATGATATAGGTCACAATTAACACAATACAATTCATTAATGTTAACATGGCACGCTATCACTTGCATACCATGCAACTGGGTATTTGTAATGTTGGTGATCTTGTATTAATTAGCGCTTACCCAATATCATAGATCAGCTAAAAACCTGAGCTGTAACACATGAACACAAGTATTGGAGCAAAGCAGGATACCAACAGTGATACATCAGTGCCAACATCTGTCTTTGTAACTCTTCAATAGCTGTCATGTAGTTGTCAATAGATAGACGACTGAGAGATGAACTGTCCAAGGTGCTGAAACACCACCCAAGTAGACTTCAGCATTAGATACATTTGTTACAAATGACAAAATATCTGGGCCTAACCTCATCAAGGATAAGAAAAAAAAGTTAAACAGCGGAACCAGATTTGAATCCACTTGAAAACTTACATTAAATAGGGATATTGTATTCAGTTCTACAGGAGAAGTGTGTACCACATTGACTTAAACAGTCAAATCAAGTGTGTATCTCCAAAAGATAATTGAAACAAACACTGTGCATCTACATGTCTTATCTAGCATCTACCTGTAATGTGTTGCTGTTTCACACTGTAGCCCTGCGCTGTAAACTCACACTAAGGCCGAACTATGTTCTGCCCTGGCAATTTAATTCATTTATTAACCTTTTGGGTGGCTGTGTGGACCAATCCCCTACATGATGGTGGCACTAACTTTGCACTTATGGGCTCAACCTATTCTTAAATAATAATAATAAGCTAAATCAACCACTAAAATCTACTTGATTCATCAAGTTATTCTTCTTTATGTGACGATTATGATGATAATAACTACCATTACTTCTTTGGACATAATAAATTAAGATGACATCATGGTAATCAATGTGAACTGTCTCACAGACTGCACACACACACACACACACACACACACACACACACACACACACACACACACACACCTGCCCTTTACGATGATGCCAATGTGTTTGAGCTGCCTATTATTAAACTATGTGAACATAACCGCAGCTTCTGTGGTTATCACTCAACCTATGATTAGTTGTTTTGAACAAACTGTTGGTGAATGTGCGTCGCTGCGACACTGATGCACGCGCGCACACACACACACACACACACACACACACATAGCCTACATTGCACACATACACCGCCACCCCTCTCCTCATCCCCTGTTGCTATGGAACCTGTCGCCAAGGCAGAGAGGTACGTGGTTGTGATGGAAGTGGTGGACGAAGGAGAAGACGATGATGATGATGATGCTCATAAAGATGATAATGCTGAACAGATAAATAACCCTTTTGCTGAATTACAAGGTCCGGCCGACCATAAACCAATGCGTTGCTGGGCTTTGCTCTCTGCAACGTGGGTGGAAGGAGCGACGCGTAATACTGCGCAATGCAAACAGACCCTTTCCTCACCGTCAAACAAACCACAGCCCCGGATTTCCATTCATGTGTTGCCTTTTAAACACTTAAAAAGTCGTCAAGTTGAACTTTAATCGTGTTTTGTGCGAAACAATCGACTGTCCTCCGCTGCCGTCTACCAAAATAGCTTCTCATCAACCCAATTCAGCAGACAAATAAGTCCAGCAGGCCCCCCTACTGCCACCTGTCATCTCTATGCGATTTCACTCGCGCGCTGTTATTAAGGGTCCCTGCGGACATGAAAACTTGGATTAAAACGTGACAAATACGACTATTGATTATAGAGGAAGGGAGGATCGATGGTGATTGAGAGCGCGTATCGTTGGGCGCTACTCAAATTTCCTGCTCTTTAGCTACCACTGTGTGTTCATTTTTCTGTTAAATGTGCATGGAAACCAGGGCTGTTTATGCAGTTTAGTTCAGTGCCAAAACGATAAAAAAAAAAAAAATCTTGAGGAGGCAAGCTCTGCCAAATAATTTGGTACGGACACGCTTTTGCTGTCATTTTCTGCTGGAAATGTGTCGAAGACAATAATGCTCCCCGCCTACAACTAAATATGACCACAGCCCACTCATTATGCCGACGGACAGGCCTAACAAACCAACAAGTGTAGACTAAACCAAGCGAGAAAAAGGCCTCATCCATATCTGTCCGCGGCTACCTGCAGCCCTGTTGCGTGATTATGGCACAAGTTTACTTGCTGCACAAACTGCACACAGAGGGAAAGTGGAGAAAAGAGGACTGCATCTGTCCATCTGTTGAAAACGAGGAGAGCGCAAACACCCCTTATACCTCCCTCCCTCCCCTCCTCTCTCCACCTCCTCCTTCACCATCCCATCCTCATTTCGAGCTCATCATACCTCTCTTACTCCCTCGCTCCCTCCCTTCGTCCCTCACTCCCTTTCCTCCCTCATGCACAGTTACAAGATGTTTGCCAGTTATAAATTAAAAAAGGCACCACATACCTTGATGGTTCTCAAGGGTGTCCTCCGGGATGTACATGTTTTTGCTTTCATTTACCATAAATGTAGTCCGACGTTATCCCTATAGGTGAATGGAAGATAGAGAGGAAAAAGCTGGAGAGGCGGAGGGAAAATAACGAGGAAAAAAGCCCCCAAAAATAAAGAAATTAAAAAGGGGGGGGGGAGAAGAAATAACTGTCTGACACGGACAGTCTTGGGTATTCCGTTATTTTAGTTTATGGGGAGGGTTTCTTCGGATGGAGTGAATATTACCTAATCCCCATGATGGAGGAGAAGGCGAGAAAAATGAGGGAGCTTTCGGCGGAACCGGTTGGGAAAACGCACCGGTGCATCTCTCGGTACATCCGGGCCCTAGGCGTGAAACATGAGACCAGCACCACGTTCAATTCAATTCACACCTCGTTCGCTCTCTCGCTCACTCCACTTCTTTCTCTCTTTTCCCGGGTGTCTAACAACAACAGGGTTTCAAAAAGGTTATAAAGCACGGGCGCTGTCAGTGATGGTCGGAATAGAAGTGCGCAAAAGACGCATTCGTGCGCATCTTCAGCAGCGTGTCAAAATGTGAGAGGATGAAGAAGAGGAGGTGGAGGTGTTAGAGGAAGAGAAGTAGGAGGAAGAGAACAGGAGAAAAATTGGAAAATGAGAACAGTGTAAATATTCCATCACGGTTAGCACGGGGTTAAATCTCCCAATAGGTTGTCGGTTATTCCACGTATCTATAGCAGAGTCCCCCCAAAAAACAGAAGCCAGGCCGTCCTGCCTCATCCGGAGACGGGTTTATGTGTTCTGATCCAGTCCATGATGGTCCGGCGGTGTGTCAGTCAGTCTGTGTGCCTGTCTGTCTGTGTGCCTGTCTGTCTGTCTGTCTGTCTGTCTGTCTGTCTGTCTGTCTGCCTGAGTCTCACTGATCGGGAGTTAGAGCTCTCTCTTCTCTCTGCCTCTACTGCCCCTGCAGCTCAGCTCTGCAGTGATACCGAGAGAGCGAGAGAGAGCGAGAGAGAGAGGTAGCCCTCCCTCCCCGTGCATGTAGACGCTTTGACTGTTTCCAGATGTGTGTGTGTGTGTGTGTGTGTGTGTGTGTCAAAGAGAAAATGAGGGAGGGAGACATATAGGCACGTGGAGAACCAGCGGCATGGTGTATCCAGATGATGGTAATGATGAAGACAAGTGTGTGTGTGTTTGTGTGTGTGTGTGTGTGTGTGTGTGTGTGTGTGTGTATGGTTGGGGGGGGGGGGCATTTTAAAAAATCAGAGGGTCGAAAAAAGACATAAATAGAAAAGAAAGGTGGCCATCCATGCAGACAAGAAGAAAGAGAAAGTTGCATGTTTGTATGTTGAGAGAGAGAGAGAGAGAGAGAGAGAAGAGAGAGAGAGAGAGAGAGAGCGAGAGAGAGAGAGAGAGAGGCAATAATGATCTAGTCAGGCTCAAGCCTTGCATAGACTCTAATTTCTGCAGGAAGAACAGAGATGGGATTTTGTACCTACATCTGATTTGCCCATAGTCCCAACACATCTGGACTGCTTCAGCCCGTTCTTTTGGCCAAGGCTGTGTTTACACTCTCACACACACACACACACACACACACACACACCACCACAACCCACACACACACACACACACACACACACACACACACACACTAAAGATCTGGTTTTTCAACTCTTTTATGACTCAAGCTCTGATCTTTTCATGGCTCTCTTAAACAAAGAAAAACCACAAGGAAGCTGATTTTCAGATCTTTGGATACTGTGTAAATACAGACTCAAATCTCATGAAGTAGAGGAATTCAGGAAGGTCAGTGCACAAAGTCAGAATGTGAACCATTTTATCTAGAGGACAATAAAATGTTTTTTGGAATTCAATTATGTTTTTTTCTTTTCCTTTTGCCCTCTGGACTGTAAAGTTCGTTTTAAAATCATTCTCTATGGCCAGGAACTCATTTGTCCTGGCCCCTCAAGCACATAGAGTCATTTTCTGGACATATGGGTTCATTTTCTTAGATAACACAACAATGAAATAATGCTCATTTAGGAGTCAAATCACAAACAATGTCAACAACATCAGCTCTTAACTAAACATCTCTGGACCAGGGTTTGATGACATTGAGTCAGCTTGGCTCTTTAATTACTACTGAGACTTTTTGATAGAGCTGCTTACATAAATAGCATATTGGTTCCTAAATTGAGTCGTTTTCTTAAAAGCTCTCCACAGGCACTTTGATATAAAGGACAGGATCCTTTTAAAGGATCTTGACCTTATTTTGAAAAGCAGTTCCTGTCTTTTTATAACTATCCTCACATAACACAGGTCCCAATATTTTACATAAACGGATGACTTTTAGATGTCAAATGTATATAAAAGGTATGGCAATGCTTCACAAAGCAGAATAACTTGGCTCAATAATACATGCATTGAAGCTACAGTGCAAAGCATTAATTTCAGATTCTAATTCTGGTACTGGCCACCCCATGTTATTGTATTTGACACTGAATACGAACTTCACAATGTGCAGACCTCATGTCAATCTCACTGCAGGCTATAATCAGGAGGTGAATCTGATGACTCAAACCAGCCTGCATTCATTTGTTCAGTGCCATAGCACAAAATCACCACCCACCATCCTGTAATAGAATAAAGCTTTTTGTCTGCATGTGTCACTGTAGACATAGTAAAGACAGGAAGTCGGCTGATAAATTACTCAATTGATGACATCTGACATATACATTGTCTATTTCTGAATTTCTGTTTTTGTGATGCAGATGTTATGTTTCTATTCCGTAGGTTTGGAGGGAAACTAAGGATAGCGGAAAACCTGCGCTGATGAAGGAATTGAAACATTCTTTGAATTTTGTTGTACATGTTAAATGTTTTATTGGGCGGAAAAGCAGCAGTTGGTAAGTAAATGGCTCTTGTGACTGACTTATACACATTATTAGATTGTTAATTTTGGTGCTCTGATGCATAAGTAGCATTTAATTATTAAAGCTCATTCTAACTACTTAACTACTACCACTTAAAACCTGAGAGATGATAAATGGTAACTACTGACAGATGGTCAGATAAATTAAGTGGATTAAAAAGTACAATAATTCCCCCCCGAAATGAAGAAGATTAGAGTTATAAAGCAGCAGATTCTCAAGCTAAACATTTGTACTCAAGTATACTACTTGAGGGGCGGCCTCTAGCTCACCCAGTGAGAGTGTGCGCCCCATGTGGGCTGAGGCTTTTTCAGCGGCCCGGGTTCAGATCCGACCTGCGGCCCTTTGCTGCGTGTCATCCCCCATCTCTCTCCCACCTTTCCTGTCTATCCACTGTCACTCTAAAATAAAGGGGAGAATAATCTTAAAATAGTATGCTACTTGAGAATATGTACATCAGCCCTGTGATGACAGTGAGACAGATGACATTGAGTTTTATAATGGGACTCTGACTCTTCCTTTCACTTACTACTAAAACCAGCATCTGTTTGTTTACACTGTTTACACTGGCCAGTGAATGGAAGGACAGACGGAAGAAAGGATTGGGGAAGGAAGAACGGATGGAGGGCAGGTCGTGGGAACAGACACTAATGCCCAGGGGACACACAGACTCACATACATAAATGTCCTCTGTAATCCAGCCTGCACATGGACTATCTATTCTATTTATGACTGTTCTATTTTTGTGGTTCCCGTACCCCCTTTGTATGTGTGTGAGTGTGTGTGAGTCTTAAGCTCAGTTGGTCTCTGAGAATCTCTGTACAGGCAAATATACTCAAATGCTGGTATCTCATGTGGGAAATCGACAATCTGCTGGTCAGTCAAAGGGAAATCCCCTGATGACAGGGAGAGCTACTTTATTCAGCTGTGCTATGTGAGATTCAGGTTTTAGACCCAAAATTTGATTTAGGCACTTGATATGCATAATGCATTCTATACTCAAATGAAGACCACAAAGAATTATGTAAATGTTTTAGTTAAATTAATCCTGGTAATTTGTGTGCATTGGCATCTACATAACATACTACTACATTACAGTGCTGAAATGAAATGTAACATGAAGTTAAGCATTTTTAAACATGAACTACCAAATCAGTAAAACAGTTTTTCCACCAGCTAAGAAAAAATAGTTTCTGTATCTAATTCTCCATTTTAATGGTTCATTTTGTCATGGTAAGGGAAATCTACAACTACACTGTTCATTTTTAAGACGTTTTTTTCCTTGAAAAATTCCAAAGTAAAATGAAATTGGACTGCTCCAGATATGGTCATGCAGTAGATCCGGTGAAAATAAGTGAGATATATAAAAAAAGTTTGCTGTTTGGCACTTTTCTTAGTTTTCTTAGTTTCATCCATTAAGGAGCTTTATTTTGTCAGCAAACTGGTCATGAGGAAGCAACGGTTTTAAGATGAGCTCTATATAGAAGATAGAAACTTCATGAGGCCTCAAATGCTGTTGAAGAGAGTATGTGCACTAAGCTGCAAATGGCCACAAAAATTGGGACCCAAATGAGGAATAAAATGTCTCAACCTGGAGCCAGATGGATCCATACTGAGGCAGGCCATCTATCACCCATTCACCGTCCCTTTACCTTCAGGTCCACGTCCAGCCCTACGAATGGCATTAGCAAGACAACTGAAATCATGCAATATAATATACAGTATGTAAGTTATAGATCTTTTTCCCACCAATAATACAGATCCTTGCTTGTGTGCACACACAGAATAAACACATGTTTCTTTGTTTCAACAGGTATGACTTGATACAGGATAATGATATTCCTCACTTAAAATATGTAAAGACATGTCACCTATTAACAAACAGCATGTCTGTCTGTCTGTCTGTAATAAAAAATGGACATTTACAATATATACAGAACAACGCATATCCTCCCCTTGTTGAATTTCAATAAGCTGCCTTTGGCTATATCCCGTTATCCTTCCTGCCTGTGAGCCAATCATCAACATATCTTGGCCAATCTATCCACCTATCAGAGTCAAACGCTCAATCTTGACTGAATGGTTATTGACGGTATTGAACTGCTAATGTGTAACTCATTAGCCTCAATGAAAAGCCACCCTGACGAACAGACATACTGTATATACCTTGAACACACACACACACA
>NC_045755.1:11699328-11731124 GCF_008692095.1 Etheostoma spectabile | reverse complement strand
CACACACACACACAGTAAACTACCACCATGACAAAGTAATGGACATACTTGAAGAAAAAAAAAACGAGCCCATATCGAATGCCAAAGCAGATCTTTTCATGTTAATGTGGAGGCAGATGTGTCTGACCTGGAAGTGCTTAATTCACATTTAAGAGAAGTTGTTTGAAGTGTTTAAAGCCGACGTTTACATCCAGTGTTGCTTTAAATGAGTGAGCAGTCATAGTTTTTCTCAAGGACACTCTGACATGGCCATTGATAGATGCATTCCAGCTGTTGTATGTCTCTGTGACAATATAAAACCAATTACTGAAACATCTTTCACAGTACACAGCAGAGCATAGGATAAGTGCCCAATTTGTAAATAATGCATAAATAATGCATGAAATAATGCTAAATAGGGGTAATTTGTGATAAAAGAGGAATCTATGTATGTCTAAATCAGTGGTTGTATGTCTTATTGAGTGATTATGCAAGAAGTAATCTGCTATAAGATGCATATGGAAAACAGGCTTATGTGTAGCCACTTGAAGAGCTGACTTGGTCCCCTCAAGTACCCTTGCAACAGAACAGGATATGTTGAACTAAATATGGAGATTCACTGTCGGGCGATCCAACTGATAGTGAGTGATACGGGCATGGCTGATATGGATTTCAAGGATATACAGTCCTGAAAGTCCTGTTCCTGTATCAGTTACAGTTCTGTTCTTGAGTATTAATTTCTAGAAAGATATGTCTAATTCTGGAACCCTAGAATTAGTGCATTATAAACTGTATCTAAAATACAGCAACTGAATTAACCTAGGAAGAGAAATATGTTTCTTTACTTAACAGCATAAAGACACAGGGACAGCAGCATTGTTGAAGGTGAAAGTGAAATATGGATTAACCAGAAAATTACAAGTGTAAACCATTGAACATGGGAGAAATGTAGCCTAGAGACCTGCACCATTGTAAACTGTGTACTATGCTCAAAATGGACTTAACTGCACCCATGAAAGAAGTAATTACACTTTCCAAAGAAGATGCCTTATTTGCTTGTATATTCATTCCTTCATCACCCATCTACAAATAGATGGAAAACCAACTGCAGTACAAATAAAAACATGCTGTATTTGTATTTGTTTCCATTTGGAGAAATGTAACATGGTGTAAGTGCTCTTAGGCTTTCGCCTCCCATTGAGACAAGACTCTTGTGGGACACACACACACACACACACACACACACACACACACACACACACACACACCACACACACAGAGAGAGCAGGGATGGTTGTGTTTTAGCTATCCCTTTGACGCCCCCTAGTGTAATATTTGGGAAATGTAACCAATGAATAGGAGGCACAGTCAGCATCAGTGTTACTGTAATGTTACCCAGCAGTCAGATACAGAAATGAAAGACAAAAGAGGAACATCAACTGCTTACTTGTTTGGGAAGAAGTGACAGGGATAAAGTATAAAGTTAAATATAACCAACCAACCAAACAAACAAACAAAATCAAGCTTTCTTTCCTTACAATAGTAAGAGACACAGCAACTTTGTGTGTGTCCGTCTACCATAACAAAGTGTTTGGAAACATATATACCACCAATATAGAGGATTGTAGCCCTTACAAATAAATGAAATAAAAACACATCCACAACCAATACAATGGCAATTAAATTAACCTACCTGATGTATGTATTGAACGTAGCAATATAGTTAATTTGAGTCAAAAGAAGGCTACACATCTATGGTCACACCTCTCCTGACATTATCAATAATTGTTTGAAGAAAGTAATACTGAAAATCCATACAGTTGACAAAAGTAATTATCCATCGATTTTTCCAAGTTGATTAATAAGGCTGAACTCTCCAAGCCTGCTGCGCAACTACTCACGTCTGGTTGTTTACTGTCTGGCTAAACATGGCCGTTGACAAACTCACTCATAGCAGTTAGCCCTCGATAACTCTTGACAATTTTAAATGTACAAGTCTTAAGTTGCAAAACAATCTACTGCTCACTTACAAATTTAATTGTCTTTTTACCTTGCTGTTGGTTTGGTTTTAATCTCATCTTCCTGCGACTCGTTAGCCGCTGAAGCTACGTAGCGAGCTAAATTCTCCATAGGGGACAATGACAGCAACTTCTGCAGGTAGCAGCAGCTGCCTCACCGCTAAAGGACTGGACATAAGTCTGGCTGCTCTGCAGCGACAAGACCCATACATCAATGACATTGTGGACGTGGCCAGCCAAGTTGCCCTGTATACTTATAACAACAGGGCAAATGAGTGGGTAAGCCTGAACTTTGGTTAATATGCTAATTTAGCTTAGCCTCGTTATCGTCCCTGATAGGCGCGCTTTGTCACTGACACAGATTTACCCCAGCTAATGGATAGCTTTAAGTAGATTCCAGATTTTTTTAGGGTGTGTGGTAGAAAACTATAAGTTACGACTTACGCTTTAATATATATAGGCTACATAATATATATAAATAGTCATTTTCTACAACACTGAAACGTTTATCTATTAGCCTCTATTTATTGATTCCCTGGAACATTGTGTCACTAATTATATTTAACGTTATTAATGACTTATTTAAAAAAAGTTCTCACACTGTGTTCCTCAGAAGACTGTTATGTTAAATTCAGCTGTTCGGTAATGTACATATTTCTTTAGGAGGATTTGTTATTAAAATATTAAATAATGCTTGTCCCCCGGTGACGAGATTTGGCTGACCAGTTATGGTTCAGTTATGACTTTGCAATTTCTTTGTGGTATGTGTTTTTTAGGAGAAGACAGAGGTGGAAGGCACCCTTTTTATTTACACAAGGTAATAAAGTTGATGCAGGACTCTTGTTATCTAAAGGTAACAATTCTTAGTATTTGTTGGGAATACCTGTAAAGCTCTTCAACAGACATATTGAAACTACAGCCATACCTAAGTGGTAAAATGATAAATTGAGTATGTATATGTTATCAACTGTTTCTATGTTATATAAACCATCATGGTGACTACGGCAGGACATGACATGATGCGAAAGTGCCTGTAGTTTCAAGTTGTGAATTGCGATTGACAAATGTTTACATGAATCCTTGCATTTCTGTGATGTGTCCTTTGCGTATTTCAGACTGGCATCTCCCAGGCATGGTTTCACCATTATGAACAGACTCAGTATGGAGAACTTGACAGAGCCAATTACCAAAGACCTGGATTTCCAGCTCCAGCACCCTTTCCTGCTTTATCGCAATGCCCGGTGTAAGGATAAAGACACACACACACACACACACACACACACACACACACATATACACACACACACACACACACACACACACACACACACACACACGCACGCACGCAGACACACTTCTGATGTCTGCCTGTTAATTATTGATATCTTCAGTTGTTTGACTGACACATTTTGTTCTCAACACCTCTTGATCATGTGCACAGAGATCCTTTAGTGTATTTTCATATTTTTTTAAGTGTGATATTCAATGCAGTGAACTGAATTATCAACGCCATACTGACATGTCTTAGCTGGCAGTTTTATTGCACAGCCACTTTCACTGTTGCTCACTGTACACTGGATATCGACCTAAATCTTGAAATATTAAAGAAATCAAGATTAAAAGAAAAAAAAAAATTTAAATGCAAAAAACCTTGGTTATACAGGCGTCAGTAACACTAGAGTTAGACTTAGTCACAGACTGTGCATACATGGATGACTAAATACCAGGACTAGCCACGTAGACTAAATAGTTTGAAGAGACTTTGCTGTTTCAAAAGCAGCCTGACACAGTGAGACAAACTTATTAAAATATGAAGACAATGACAAACTGAAACTGAGGGAATAAAGCTAGATAGT
The DNA here is from genome assembly GCF_008692095.1 of Etheostoma spectabile. Classification (NCBI taxonomy): domain Eukaryota; kingdom Metazoa; phylum Chordata; class Actinopteri; order Perciformes; family Percidae; genus Etheostoma; species Etheostoma spectabile. The sequence goes on along the minus strand of NC_045755.1, from coordinate 11,727,271 downwards.
GAGATAGACAGTCTAAGCACAAATGACATGAAAAAAAAAAAATGTCACCAGGGAAGAACTGGGACCAACATTAAAATTAGAAAAAAAACTTGTCCTTCTTGTTGTTATTTTGGCTTCTGATTCAAAAGACTAATCCACATGAGACCATATCTTTGTGACTTTAAAGATCTGTAAGCAATGTTATCACATGACACCTAAAAATGACAGGTGTATCTATAGTTACAGGGAATAAGTTAGATACAAAATAACAATTTGATAGAGTGACCAAATTGTCTAGCATGCGGTTGTTGCATTTGTGGGGGAACCATTAGTTCCATATAAGGAGCAGAGGTATTGTGGTGACTCCAATTCTATCAGCCTGTCTCCCTCTGAGACCTACATCTGGCTCACGCACGCACGCACGCACGCACGCACGCACCCACGCACACACACACACACACACATTGCAGAGGGTGCCTGCAGGACAAGAACCTGACAGCACTACAAAACTAGCCAGCAGAGATTAGATATTCCACAACAGTCACTGATAATATAAACACACTCACTCAGGAATAACTGACATACACAGACCCCCCTCCCTCTCTGTCATGGTCTCACACTCTCCATCAGGCTCAGTAAGAGGCAGGTGGAATGCTGTGTTTGGATACCAGTTGATTCCTTATGCCGGCTTTGATCCCCATACTGTAGTGCTTCATTATTCTCACTGACACATATACAACACAGCTATTATTAAACATCAGAAGGCTCAGTGAAATAATGAGTATGACATAAACCTTTCTCTGTGACCTCTTAATACCTTTTTCCACCAGGTTTTAAATGCCCACATGGCACATTAAAGACAATCTGGGATAATACTGGCCTCTAGATGTGGTTATGGGGAATAAATTGCAGGTAAACAGCCAACTCATATTTCTTGAGAAGGAATTTACAAACACATAAAACCAGTTATCACAAGCTCAGTTGATGACTATTTCCTCTGATAAAAAGGAAATGTGGGTTGGGGTTATTACGTGAGTTTAAAAGTGGACGAGTGGACATTGCAAACCTAATGACCGATTGCAGATGGATAATGAAGTACCCAAATAAGGAGACCACTATGCACCATGCTTATAGAGAAACCCATTTCTATCACCATAGCTGCTGGTTAAAAACTACGGATTGTTGGACCCTAAATTATTATTTTAGCATGCAGATACTGTGTGTGACAAGATTGAGCCAGATTTAGCTAACAAAATACATGCACGTAAAACAGCACCTCAGATGCTCTAAGAGACATCAAAATGCCAAGTGATCATCCGTGAACGTTACACGGATAATGGTATGTGTGGGGTGAAAGAACCTTTTTACAGAAGACTATAAACAGTAACTCATCTCAGCTCAGGAAATATGTTTTTTCTCTGGCTAAGATCGGATCCATTAAGGCCCCAGGCTGTTGGTAATGCTGCCAGTTCCACTGTGTTGTGTGACCTCTGTGCAAGGGCCGTGGAATCTTATCATTAGATAAACATTTAGCTCTCAGGGCTGCCATTACTTCCTGGAATGGCAGTTGGCACAAAGTGGCACCCCATGCTAAAAATAAACACTGCCGAAATACAACAGAACATGTCAACTTCAGGGAAGAGAACTTTACTCCAAGCAAGTCATAATTCCTCTGGCAAAAATCCCAGTACAGAGGAACAGATAGAATGCTTTCTACATTCCTTCTTATAAGCATTTACAATCCCAAGCAGTCTTCCTGTCGCACCTTTGTCAGCTTCTAAATTATGAAGCATTGCTGCTTTACTGTGTCCTACGTGATAGAAAGTTGAATATATTTCTGTTTTGGACTGTTGGTCAAATAAAATGAGCAATTTGATGATGTCAACATGGCCTTTAGAGAAGTGTACTTTCCATTTTCTGACATTTTATAGACAAAATGAATAATTGTTTAATTGAGAAAGTAACTAAAAATGTACTTTAGCCCAATAGCCACATACATTGTTCTGGCTATGTGGCTAACACTAACACCCCACTTAACCTGTTAACAGCGTTTTGTAAATCGGGGGTATGGACATTCTTACCTCCAGGTCGAACATAGGTATATCCCAGGTCTCTCTCTGACACCAGCAAGCCTTTGAATTTGACCTCAGGTTCCTCCTCCAGTCTCTCATGTTTGGGTTTCCTCTGAAACAGGCCTCTCAGCATGGCTCCACTAGTCTATTACGAGTCTCACGGTCTGGTAGTAATTGTCTCTCTAGAACTTAAAGTTGTCAGGTTATACCTTAAGTTGCAGCTCCAGCTAGCAAAAGGTTCTGTGAAAGTGATGCCCACTGCGATACTGTGTACTGATGTATCAGTTTTCCTTTATCCAGGTTAGGTAGTGCTCATAAAGCTGTCACAGCAGTTGTGGCAATGCCTCCTTAGAATTAGGCTTCAGTAGGAAAAGATCACTTCAAATGTCCCTGCAGTTTAGCCTCAGAGTGAATGTGTGACAGTATTGTAAATGTCTTCTTAGATAAGTTACGCCAGCTGTAAATCTTAAGATTTACTCCTCCAATGTCATGAATTCTATTCCTACAAACAAAGAAAGTGATGGTTCTTCTTGGACAACAATAATCTCAAGCATAAATGTGTGTTACTCTGAGTTACCTGTGCCAAACCTCCAGCAAACTAAATGTAGTGTACAAGAATATCAACACTGTTTCTCATGACTGATCCCCAGAGCTCTCCCACAAAGCTGATCTGCATTTCTAAGTATACTAAAGCTAAACAAAACAAAATGATTCTGTGAGTAGTCCCAGTGGTGCAGTTTGGGTTACAGCCAAACAGGGTTACTGTATTGTTAAAGCGCATTTAAGCCTTGTCGAAAATACGACATATAAAGCAGGTTTAACTAAAAATGTCTTCTTTTAAAAGCAAAGTCCCGACAGAGTAGTTGTTAGGACAGGCAGTGATGTGCTGCCTCCATGACATAAAATTAAAAATGTCTTTTCATGCATTGAAGTCCCACTGGAGTCCCGTCTAAGAGTCACTGTAGGTCTACAGCAAACATCACACGTGCGCCAGTGCTCGCTGTCGTAGTCATAGAGGGTTGGAAAGGACCACGCCGCTTAAGTCCTGAATCAATTGCAGACTTCAATAGAGTGATTGTTGCCAAGGTTTCTAATGCTCCTTCCTTCAAACTGTAAAGGGATGTCCTATCTCAGTTAGTCTTCTTATAGTTGTCTCAGACTTTGTTCCCCCTTCTGTTGAAGTTGTGTGCTCAATAGACCGTTGTGGTCTATTGTGGTGTTTCCTCTCCAGTTCACTTGGTCAGGATCTCTGCTTCACTTATTTAATGCAGATGTCCCTCTGCCTTTCTTCCTCTCTCTCTCAGTCTCCAGTCTGGTCGACTGGAACCCCTTTTCTCTTTTTCTAGCTCTCTAACGTTCACCCTGAAAGTGTAACCTTGTGGCCACGGCCGCTATTTGTGGTGGTGCTGGTGGTTGTAATCCTCCCACTTTCTCTCTCCCACTCTGACTATCTCTCTCTCGCTCTGACGAGTATTCTATCTTGTTGCGGTATAGACTTTGGGCAGGTTAGTTACTATTGAAAAATGTGTATCTTGTCTTCTTCCTTTTCTTCTGTCTTTCTCTTTTAGTGGGGGAGAGAAAGGGCAGCCTACTGGTCAAAGAGACTGTCTTGTATCTGAAGCATCAGCTTATCCAGCTGTTTCCTCCCATCAATGCACTTCAGTTCAACATTATTCATTCATTGACAAAACTCAGACTCTGTTCACTGATGGCTAAAAAGCTCTCAGAAGCAGATGATTCTCTCATGATGGACGCGATGATAATTTCCCCTCTAACACACCTTACTTCTTCCTATTTCACATCCGTCCCGCTTTTTTTTTTCAATTTTCCAGCTCTCTGACTTTGACTGTGTGTCTTTCTGTCTTTGTCAGACAGTCTCATCCCCAGTGAACACTAAGCGACTTAAGACAGTCTCCCACTGCAGTTACTTATTTGGTACTGGGCTGTTTTTCCCAGGCTCAGCTGAACTTTGTGTGTGCGTGCGCGTGTGTGCGTGTGCGAGCACTTGTGTGCTTGCTTCTCTCTGCCTCTGACCTCAATGGCTTGTCCGACTTCATTTGTGGTGTGCTTGTATACATTTTTGTGTATTTCTGTCTGTGTGGGAATGTGTGTGACTTTGATAGGACTGTGGTGGTAACTTTATTCTCCATATATAGCAGACCCCACTTTGCCCTCTGTTGTCTATTGCTCACTTGCTTCCTTCCCTTGTTGCGATTGACCCATTCTGTTCTTGAGATCCAATGAGATCCAAAGTATGTCTGCTGCGGTGTGGGGAAATGTCTAGCTGTCTTGAATAGGGCTGGTTTTTAAACCTATTTTTTGTTACAGACTTAAATGTGTTGGCGACACTAAGTACTAATCACTGTTCAGCACTGAATGCTTGCTCTGATTCATACTCCTTTCATCTTATTTTTTTCTCAGAGTTTATTATTAAAATCATATTTCTTGCCACTTGTAGTCTGTATTTTATACAAGCAAAGTGCTTGTGCTGCTGCTTGTGTCTAGACAGAATTTTATATTTGAGAAGTTTTTGTGTTAGATAAGGACAGGGAACCATGTTTATATTCCTCGCTCTAGAACATTTTTTTTAGACCTTCACTTGTTCATTTCTGGGACTAAACTTTGGGTTTTGGCAAAATTATGAGACAGGACTCACTGACAGGAGTTGAAAACCCCTGCAATGACAATATCTCTTACAATTTACTTTTAGGAGCTAGTGCGAATTAAAATATTAAAATGAATCATGGAGTAATGTTACCTACTTGCTCACTTTGTTGTAATCCTGTGGCAAATGGGTTTTAGTGTTGCCTTTTCCCTCCCTTGTTGATTATGTTTATGTAGTTCAAAAGACTCCAGGGCCCCATGTTTTACTGTTTAATGGCATTGTTGGCTTCTGTTCCCGTTGGGAAATGACTCATTTAAAACCCTGGGTTTAGACCAGACAGGGCTAATAATAAACAAAATACATGTCTGCCTGCCCTGCATTGATGTCATAGCAGCAGAGTTGTACGACAGCATGTCTGTACATTCATTTGATTGTAAGAGTATGGCAGGTCTGAAAACCAATTTTGTTGTCTGCTGACCTTACTGGCTGGTGCATCTCAAAATTCAGCAGGCAGTTACAATATTTCACTTCAATAATTCAATTTTTAGCATCAACTAGGGCGGTACTTACCTTTTTGTTGCATTTGTTTATGTTCAAATGTTCACGTCTCTCTGTCTCTTCATCTCTCTCTCTCTGCTCCTCTTTGTCCCTTTCTTCCTCACTCTCCCAGTGGTTATCCATGGCATTTGGTTCTATGATAAGGAGGACTGTCAACGTATTGCTCAGAGAATGAAGATGTAAGTGCTTATATAACCACAAACTATATGTATTCACCATTTATAAAAAAAAAAGGGATTTGGTCCACTGAACAAGGACTAGTGAGTTATGGTCAGTCAGCAACTGTAGCTGAGAGATTTTTTTATTTAAATATCTTAGTCAGACGGCAGAGACTACATGTGTTTATTAACTGATCTGTGTCTTGGGCTTGGAGCCAACTAATGACAAGTGTTGAATATTTGAATGCTTCCAGGTGAATTACTGTATAACCTCTGTATTCTCACATTGTGTGTGTGTGTGTGTGTGTGTGTGTGTGTGTGTGTGTGTGTGTGTGTGTGTGTGTGTGTGTGTGTGTTGTGTGTGTGTGTGTGTGGTGTGTGGTGTGTGTGTGTTGTGTGGGTTTGGTGTGGGTGTGGTGGGGTGGGGTTGGGTGTGGGGGTGTGGGTGTGTGTGTGTGTGGGTGTGTGTGGGTGGGTGTGTGGTGGTGTGGGTGTGTGGGTGGGTGTGGGTGTGTGTTTAGCCTGACCCATCAGGAGCAGACCCTGGCACAGTCTCAAGGTGGATGGTTGTCCCCAGGAGGAGTACGTGGTGGAGGAGTAGGTGGTGGAGGAGTAGTTGGAATACTTGAAGGAGGAGGAGGAGGCGGAGGAGGAGTAGCAGGTGAAGGAGGAGGAGGAAGTGAAGCAAAGGCAGTGGACATTATTCAGATGTTGACCAAAGCACACACAGAGTATGACAAGGTAGGGAAACACCAAATACTCTACAGCATTACAGATTCATATTTTGAATGGCATGAAATGCTTTTTTTTCTAGAAAGATGTGAAAAAAAATGCATTTTATTTAATTGTTTGCATTTCCTTATATTGACGAGTAGGGTGGTACAGAATCATCTAAGATCTCCTTAAGTCACTTATCAAACATTTGTCCATCTGTCTTTTCTCTTTTTCCCACTTTCCATATGTCTCTCAACATTAAGTCTACATCAGAGCCAAAGGAGATTGGCGGCAGCAGTGTTATTTATGGAAACCCCAACCTGATCAAACCAATACCTGTTAAACTGAACACTCAGGTAAAACACTTCCTTATCCGCACTCAGTACATTGTCTTTCGTTGATGATGCCCTCAGTGAATCAAATCCACAGCAAAAGAACTAAGGCAAAGGATCCGATAAAGTTTAAATCAAATACTCCAACCAGTAACTAAAAGTGTTGCCATTTCCATTATGAATTCAGTATTTAGTTTCCATTCCGTTCCTCAATCTAATTTATTTTATTGTCATTTTAAGATGTCAGCCTGATTTGCTAAAAACCCATAGTTCCAACAGTTCTCTCTTCTCATGCTTACTGCTCTTCTTCCTTCTCTTACCCTTCTCTCTGTCTCATCCAGGACACTGAAAGTGCTGAACCCAAGTCTCTCTCTCTTGCTACCCTTTTTGGCTCTCAACATCAACATCACCACTCATCCAAACCTGAGCCAGTCTCTCCTATGGCCACTACTGGGACAGGGCCATCACCGAGACAAGTCAATCGCCCACCTGTAGCACGTTCGCTGAAATACGATGACACAGAAAACTCTGGCAATAGTGTGCCCTCCAAAGGAGGGAACATCAACATGGTTGGGTGTTCAGTTAGAGGGCCCAGGGCTGTGATTGGAGGACAAATAGTCGGAGAACATGGTGAAAATGTTGTTGTGGGCTTGCTGCCATGTCCCACTACCACCCATCAGCAGCAGCAGAACCAACCCCAGCACTGCCCAGCCATCCAGAAACTCATGCTGGGACAGAGTGGAGTGGGGGTCGTCGGAGGGGTGCTTCAGACCCTGTCCGAGTCCCCCGAGAACAGGCTGTGTGACAACGGGGTGCCGCTGGAGCATCACCACCACCATCACCATCTGTACCACCATCATCATCAGCAGCAGCACCACCACCTTCATCATTATCAACAGCAACAGCTTCAGGCTGACCCGATCAGGAAACTTTTCCAAACCAAGCCACCTCTTCCCTCATCCAACCCTCCGCCTCTGCAGCAGAACCCCCATCTCTCCTCTCAGCCCATAATGGTGGATTCTGTGTCATGTTCGCACCTTCAAGCACAACAAAGCCAACAGCTGTTTTTCAGCCAACCTAAACCTCAACCAGAAGCACAGCACAACTGCCATTCAGCTTTACCTATGCAGGGAACAGGTGGGACATCTTTTATGCTACTAATATGCAATTAGGATATGAGTGAAGAATTATATAAATACAATGCAAGTACTATTAAATCGGCAGTGTCAGGTTTTGTCACGGCCAAGGTACGGCGTAGCGTGTGAAGTTGACGCTTCCTCTGCTTTTCCAGAGTGTAATTGCAGCCTTTGTCATAAAAACAATCTCCTTTTAACATATCGCGATATTATTGCAAATAATCCTTCAGCCCCAATTCCAACCTACTTTAGCAATTAATTTCAGTAAAAGTGCACATTAATCCAGGTAAATTTGACATAAGCTCTAAAGCTGCAAGTCGTTTTTCCTTAGGATTTGCATTTGTTCACAAAATAATTTCACAATAATATACAGTGCCATTGTAGCCAATGTATGCTAAATTATTGTCATTGTATAGTAATGGATTATATTGTGTGTTTCTGCATGATTTTTAAATATTGAATGATGTCTGTTAACCACTAATTTAGCATTCACACAGGAATTTGACTATTTGTGTAAATATCTATTGCTAATTCTTTAAACTCTAAAATGTCTCTGGCAAGATGCCTGTTTCATCTGTGTTTAAGCTGTTCCTAATCATGGGGTCCCTCATGCTCTCCATCCAGTTCTGTCTTCCCAGATGTCTGGTGTGGTGTCACCTCATGAGCTCCTTCAAAAGCTCCAGCTGGTTCAGCAGGAACAAAGCCTGGCTTCCCATGACCCCCCTCGCCTCTGTCCAGGACTGGCACCTCGATTCCTGGGGCCCACTCAAGGGCAAGGTGCCGGCTCAGTTGTAGGCCCAGTCCCAAACCAGACCACAGGTACTGCTGGTCAAAAGGCTGCGCTGCAGTTTCAGGTAAGCACTATAAGCTCTGTTAGCAGTTCTATTTTATTTGTTTTTATGATTTGTTTTCATTCTTATTTCTAGTTTGCTAAAAAGAAGTACTTGTTACTATTAAAGAGTACTAATAACTGACCCTGTCTATCCAGATCATCTCCCCCCAGCGGATACCTGCCACTGTGGCCCCCAACCTGCTCCTCTCTCCCAGTGTGTTCACTCAGGCAAAGTCTAGTGGCGGGTTGTCAGTGGTTTCCCAGGAGAGCGGCCCTGACCCCTCAACCCTGTCCAGACCCCCACTGCAGCAGGAGATCAGAGTTCTTTCCAGAAGCCAGCTTCAAGCCACACTGCTGCATCTGATCCAGGTAAAAATAATATTATTGAAAATATCTGACACTGACACATTATATATGTCAATGACTTCAGATCATTCCACTTTGCCCGTTTGTTGTGCATATGCAAATAAACATGCATGCATACATGCACACACACAGTATGCTGATCCTTGCTTGTGTGTTTCAGACTGACAGCTCATTCCTGGACAGCATCTATGAAGCCTACATCAGCCGCTTTGCTAATGACTCCAGCATCAAGTACTGATGACTCTTCACACCCTCGGTCTATTCATGCACCCAATCTTGGGCTGTGAGGCTCATTCTTCTACACCTAAGATGGATGTGCCATTTCCTCTTCTGAATCCAGTCAGACACACTTCTCTTTATCTCCTCTGCACTACATAGCCAGTCAACCTGACTCTTCCCTTTCAAACCAAGTTTTTCTAGTCACAACAACAACAAAAAAAGCACTTATCAGATTATACATGTTTGTTTCCATATCAAAAAACAAATCAAACTTTTTTGATACGTTTTATCCTCTGAATCCTGAAGAAATTCTCTCAATCTGAGGCTCACTAATTTGACATGACCATAAAGTCTTGACATCATCTGTAGTTAAAGGGGCAATGTAGTCTATACTCTCGTTCACTCTACATGAAGAAAAGAAATATGCTGCAACCCTATTTTTTGCCTCAGTATTAGAATATAGTTCCCTTCACTGTTTTTTTTATGCAGCAAACTAAGCAGAATTTGATTATATTATTTGTGTTTCTTTTGTTATAATGTGTAGTCTTCATGTGTAGTTCAGTGGTCTAACACCAGCCAGCCTTCTGGGCTTTAATATACAAGTCTTCCTCGTCTAAGAACTAGTGCTGAAGGATATGCTCAAACTGACTTGAAACTGACTTCACCTATAAAAGTTTAAACGTATTTTGTATTCTGTATATTTTGAATTTTTTTTTTAATGTAATAAGGATTTGTTTGATTTAAATGTACAATTCTTTTAAATTAAGTTCTTACTAGTTTGCCTTCTAAAAAAGTATATTTTAGTATGCTAATCCTTTAGTTCCAAAGTGGGTTTTTAAAATATTTTTTTCTATTTTTTTAGCAGACTCTAGCTATGACAAATATTTGTATTGGTCACAGTTGTTTTAGTTTTACGTACATTAATATTATTATATTAAAACCATGGTGAAGAATTCAAAAGGACATGGTACCCATCTAAATTGAAGGAAAGTACAGGAGATTGTTAACCTGCTACCTCACAGAGTTCGGAGGTGTTCGGAGTCGTACCTGTGTTTTTACTAGTAGCAGATTTTCACAGTTATGTAATTCAACAGTTTTAAAGATTACCTAACCCAGTCAGGGTTTTTATTTCAGTTTACCACAAAGGATTTAATCATCACAGAAAACGCATTGACAATCTTTTGAGTTGTTGTGTAGATATGCCACACTTCCTGAACATTTTGTCTGCCAAACCAAACAACTTACAGAAATTAATTTCAGGATGAATACAACTTTTTATTGATCAAACGCTTTGCTATTGATGGTAAGTCTAGTTAAATAAATGCTTGGTAAATGGAGATTTAAAGCAATAAAAATCTAATCTGTCTAAATACCTGAGAACATTTGTTTGGAGTTCACAGGCCGGTTCAAAACAAGTACAATCGAAATATGATAGAAAATGCTTTTCCATAATACTGTCACGGTACATGTACTTCATAAAGTGTCAACCAATAAAACTAAGTTACCCACACATTTCCTTACTTAACTACAGCAGAGAAGTCAGTCAATATGTTACATTTTGTCAGGGTTAGGGTTTGCAGTTTGTGTGTTAACTCATATAAAGCCAGACTATTCAGTAGATACCAGAGAGTACACAAAAACAACAACAGCAGCAACAACAAACAGAGAGATTACATTACAGAAAAAAACAGAATATTATATAATAATATTCTTATTTTTGTACTCAAGCAAAATGTATTGTTCTCACAGTACGAATAACCAGCATGTTACATTACAATTTAATGTACAACAAGTGCAAAATTATTATTATACAACATATCTAAAGTTATTTGTCTGTTTATTTAAAAGATATTGTTTTGGGCATTTTGGGCCTTTATTTTTGACAAGACAGCTGAGGATATGAAAGGGGGGGGGGCCACAACCCGGGCCCGTTGCTTTGAGTAATAAACCTCTATATATGTACAGCCGCTCTACCAACCGAGCTATCTGGCCACCCATAAGATGCTGTTTTGTTCTTTTAATTTAAAAAGATGTCATCCGTAATCTTTTTATTCTTATTTTTTAAATTTAGTCATTTCAAATAATACGAGACAATGGAATGTTAATGGAAACATTTTTAAGTTTTATTTCTTTTTTGACAGAAATGTTTTGCGCTTTTCTTAAACTGAAGTCTATTTTAATTGGATATTAAATGTTCTCAAACTGCCTCTGTTGTTACTTACTTTTTTTGTTGTCTTAATGAATCTGCATGGCTGACTGGGATTATTATTATTATTATTATTATTATTATTCAAGAATGATCCAGACTTAAGTAACACTAATCACAGTACAGATACATTCATTATTGCTTTAATGTCATAGCATTGCTTAGTTTTGCCACAATCAATAGTGTAACATAATGTCTACAGTGATTCATCAACTTGTTTTACACACCCAGCAGTATTGAGGGACCATGCCCAATTAACTTTCAAAGACTTTATACAACATCATTTTTTTTCCCAATATTAAATCGCTCCCTGTGTTTGTCGCGCTATACTGAGCACACAGTACAAGCCAACAAAGCAGAGTTGCTGACATAATGATGTTACAATGGTGTGGTGAGAAAACCTCACCACAAGGTTCATTCAGTAGCTGTTGTGGAGCTTTTGATCAAATCAAATGGTCCTCATTAGCAGAGGAAGCAGCTTCTAAATGGACCTTTGGGTGGAGACCTTGTAGAGAGTAGAGTTTTCTCAACCGTTATTTACTTACTTACTATAGTGCTTAAAGGAAAGTAGAAATTTGAACAGTTTCAGTGTCAAATGCCATGCAAGCTTACCTAAAACAATGTACATCCACATTTTTTCATTGGTGGCTGTGTTCCCTGTCAGCACTACGCGACTTTGTATTTATTTGCAGTGCAACAATAGCAGTTATTGGCTCTGAGTATATTACCTGACAACAAATCACAGATAATAACTGACTGAGTTACTGACAGCCTGATTGACTGAATTATAAAAAAAATTCCCCTCACATGAATTCATCAGCTAGTCTCCCATGGTGACCATAGACTCTGGCCTGTGGGGATAATGACCTGTCACTCACTGTTTCCCCATGGCATAGATACATACAGTTTGTTTCTTTAGATAAACTGACTGTGTATAACAAAAGGAATACAGTGACAAGGTTTTATTTCAAAAGTGCTCTGCCCTCCCTGCCTAGTAGTGTTACATAATATTTCCAGTCTCTTCATGTGACTAGATCAGTCTGTTAGTACTAATTAGTGTTGTTGTTATCAGGGCTGTTAATGGCTCCCTAATAACAGCTGGGAACCCAAACACTGATGGGAAACGCAGTGTGAAGTGATCAGAGTCCAATCAATCTGCTGCCCCCTTTTTTTTCTTACACTTTGGGAATTTGGTTGCCTCTCCCTTCCTTCCTTGCTGCTTCCTCTCCCTAACCAACACTGGTGTGTCATAAATGGTAATTAAAATCCATATTCACGGTAGCAGATGCATAATGGCCAAAACAAGAATCAATTCAAATGTACAAAAAAGCCTTAAAAAAGTGTTATGAGTACCGTATCAATGCTGTAGACTGTTTATTATATTGTAAGGACCTTCAAATCTTTTCAAAGTCTTTCAGGATTCACGCACACACACACACGTTATTATTTCCTCTGAGACTAGGAGGTTCCAGAACATTGGTTTAGCTGATGGAGCTAAAAGTAAGGGCTGACTATTAGCCCTGCCTAAGACTAATCAATGATTTCTTGTGCGTGTGCGTGTGCATGTACATGCCCAGAGAGGCGGGGTCTTCAGTTTGTACAGGGAGTCCAAACCACTTTTTTGTTTTGTTGCCACTGTAATTTCAGATGGACGATGTCGTCTGCGTTAACTGGTTTCTCTTTGGAAGTCCAAGAGTTGATCAATCAGATAAAAACTTATTCATAGAGTAATAACGTTTTGTACTTGGTTGGGGAGTTATGGTTCTGTCTCTTTTTCATGGCTTCAATCTTTGCTCATACACAAAAGAGTTGTTCTGCGTTCAAACTGTATTTTAAGAAAAATTCTCCATGTCATATTTTTCTAAATGACATGGCAAGACAAGTTGGAACCATAAGCTCTACAGAGGCATGATAGGTGAGTGATACTGCTCAGAGTTTTATTTGGTATTTTATGCTACAGTGTTGCTTCATTGTGTTTGAGGATCATCGTTTAATGTAAATATGTAGTGTATATATATATATATATATATATATATATATATATATATATATATATGTGTATTATTGGATTATCGGATGAAACAGAGATACTAAACTGAAAGGAGCCAAAATATTGGAAAAACACATTGATGTGAATTAAAGTATATTAAAATGCTTAAAATAAAATAGAATAAACAAACTTGAGCTATTTTCAACATCTCAGAAAATTTCTGAGAAAGGGGGGGGGGAATAAGAGTTCATCCCATCATCAGTGATCTGGGTCAGTGGGGGAGGAGTCCCACAGCTGTTACACACTGCTGATGTGTGTGCATGGATATAGTATGTGCATGGATGTCATGTTTGTGTTTATATCACTTAGGCAGTCTCTTAACTGCTCATAATATTAATCTGACCCTTTCTACATGTGTGTGTTTGTGTGTGTGTGTGTGTGTGTGTGTGTGTGTGTGCGGCAGATTGTTTTACTGCATTTTCATTTCCATAACAGCATGAGCAGATGTTTTACTGTGTCCATATGTGTGTGTGTACTCGTAACAATTACCATTTAAAGATGGTGATAACGAGGTTTAATGTATAGTACTTTGTGAGTTCTGGTTTGAGTGTTTTACAGTTGAGAAAGTTTAGCATGACTGAATGCACAGGTAGCCATGACCTAAAGACCTGTGCAATGGCTTTATCAGCAGGGGGGAAAGTAATTTGCCAAGTTAGTTAGTCTTCATAACATTACCAAATCACTTCTCAAATTTCTCACTGACAAAGAAGTCACAAAATGTAATCAGTGTTTAAAAAAAAAAAAGTGTCAGAGTAAAAATGGTAAACAAGATGAATATACATTACACATTTATGTGATGATTTTTGCAAGGTTATTGAGGCAGATAGGGAGATGAACTACACACACAGAGCATTTAAACATGAATTACTCTTGGGCTAATTAAAAGGGATTATGAGATGAATGTGATATACCTTTGAATAGCTTTTTTCTTTAATAAACTTAAGCTTCCTTAAAACTTTAACCTAAACTTAAGAAAATGAGAGCAGATTTTTTTAACCTACAGTAATTTATAGATATAGACACATTTAAAAAGCTGAGATACATGTTGCAGCACTGTGTGTGTGTGTGTGTGTGTGTGTGTGTGTGTGTGTGTGTGTGTGTGTGTTGGTGTGTGTTGTTTTTTGTGTGTGTGTGTGTGTGTGTGTGTGTGTGTGTGTGTGTGAGACAAAAAGAGTCCACTAGGTGTCTCAGTGTGTTTATATTATAAGATTATACAGTAAGTGCATCTTCCTCCACAAATTGCGACTCCCTTCTGATACAACTACCACCCTTCCACCAGGTCACTAGGTCTCTTCTTTTTCTCTTTTGCTCTTTTTCTTTATATTGATTTACCTCTCTTCTGTCTGATATCCTCCCATTCCTTTTAGCTCCCATTTTTCTCTTTTTTTGGTTTCTTTTCCTCTTTTCTCTTTAACATTTTCCTCACACCCTCTTCCTCCATGAAAGATGACTTAATTAAATTTTTACAATTGCCACTTTTCGGCCATTCATTCTCTTTCTTAGTAAAAACAGACACACAGAGAAAGATTGAGCAAGAAACAGAACAAAGAATTGAGATAAATAATGAGAATACTAGAAAAATAGCAGGAGAGAGAAAGACTGATGACAAAATTAGGTGGAAAAAGGAGAGTAATGCAACAATAAAGAAAAGCAGGACTAGAAATACAGAAGGTCAAAGAGTGTTACAGAAAAGATAAGGGTGAGAGAGAGAGAGAGAGATTGTGTTTGTGTCACTGTGTGTGTGTGTGTGTGAGAGAGAAAGAGAGTGAAATGGATGGAGAGCAAAAAGGAGGGATGGAGGAAGGAGGGGTTTAATCCGGCTTGGATTATAGTATAAACTGGTCCCAGAGAGCAGGAAGAGATACACTAGAGAGAAAGAGGAAGTCCCACTATCCCTCCATTACTCAATCCATCTAACTCGAAGCGTAATCGTGTTCCAGTGCTGGATGACTTTGGTTTGGATCCACCGGGATGTGAGGTCAGGAATAATTCAGGAAAAGGACGGAAGGAAAAATAGTTTTTTGGGAATATGGGTGCGTGTCCATCTTCGGAATACCTATCTGTCCGATAAAAAGGACTGAAGATAAAAGTTTACCGGGACGACCCAAATCTTTCATCTTTCTCCCTTTTTAACTGGCACCCTGTAGAGACAGAGTGCATGGAGGAGAGAACCGGATAATGAGAGCAGTAGAATAGGATTAGTAGGCGTAGCGCGGGAGGTGTAGGAACATGGCAAAGCTCTGTTGTGACTCCTTGTGCGCAGAAGTGACCTTTGACACTGGAGACAAGAGCTTTCTAGTCTCTATTGTGTGCCAGTATAACCAGCTGAGCTGACATCAAATCTTCAATCACACACTTCTTTTTTGCTATCACTCATATTTGAACTTTCTTTTTTCCAGACCCACATGTCTCAAAGGGAATGGTTTCAAACCTTTGACCACATGACATAGTGAGTAATCTTTTGTGTCATTCTGTCTATAATGATTTGGGGAAGTATTACTTTGAGGCTCCTGCTTGTGTTTCTTTTAAATTAGCACCGTGTGTTTTTGCACAGCACATGTGATTGTTACAATCGTTTGGCTCACAAGTCTTTCCACTCAAAGACTTTGGCTTCTCAGCATCATTCTTGTGACTGCTTTTAGGAAGACATGCTTGCTCTGTTGTTGGATGTTGCATGTTAGCTTTCTGGATCCTTTGCTTTTCCTGCGCAGGCCTCGGACTATCACAGATTCTCCTCGTGTCACTATTTTAGACTGCTCTGTTACAAAGTGTGCCTCTCATCAAGTTTCTGGAGAGTGTCGAGATTTGAACTGTACATGAATATCTTTGAGAAAACTGGATTACATTGTATCTTTGTTGGATGTTTTTAACAATTACTTTACCAGGCAAGTTGAAAAATGGTGTCTTGAATTTCCTCTGTCATTTCAAAATTAGTCAATGTTGTTGTAGTACAAAGTGATATCCAAATTTAAAATGGCTATAATTCATATTTTCATATTAAAACTGAGCACAATGGTGACAAATACAAAAAGAATTATCACCCACTTCTGCAGTTCTGCTCATCCCAATGGAGCTTTTTTTTTAGCTACTTTTAGCTCAGTTTTGGTGGAACAGCCCAAAACTAATCACTCTCACTGCTCTCATAGTAGTTTTTTTTTTTTAACTATCAAGCTCTAAATACCCACTTTACATTACCTACCCAGGACCAATCAACTTCCCTTCTTTTGTGTTTACACTGTGACCTGAGCACATATAATCTCACTATGAGCTGTCCTCATTTTATGCTTTTCTCTTGGCGCCAGCGTGCAACAATTGCTGGACTTATGCAGGTCGTGGCAGCTGCAGGGATGAACCGCTGGAGCTGGGGAAATGCTGGGAATGCTAGTAAATCGGACAAAAGTGGGCCGCACAGAGGGAGGCTGATGATGCTGCTGCTGTGGATTATCCTCCTCAGCTCGCTGTGCCGGATGGTTGACGGCCAGATGAAGCTTTCACCAGAAACGTGAGTGCAGTTCCACTAGAACCCTGACAATAACTTTTTACTCTCAGGGACTGAACAATCAGTGTAAAAAAATATAAAGATCATGCAGGTTTGTGAGAGACATATTCGCGTATGTGGATTTCACTTGCTTTTCACACATAACACACTCATTTTTACTCAATTCATTCAAATATTTTCTCTTGTAGATTTGGATGACATTCATTCCAAGGATCTTAACTTAACTGACCTGGCTTATCCAACCTTTTTACAAATATGTTATCAACCACCTGATTGGATGATTGGAACTATAGATAGATAGATAGATAGATAGATAGATAGACACATATAGTACAACAATCATACTTGTTGGCAATAGCTTAGATAAATGACAGGATTTTTACTGTACATACTTTATATAAATGTTTAATACTGTGAGGTGGACATAGTTTGAGTAATGTAAAAGGTATTGTTATTATTCTATTCTACAAGTCAGATGACCACAAACCTCGTGTTTTATTAAGACATTACTTCAACAAGTGTACCAGGTTATTCCCCGTGGACAACATGGCATGTCCACATGCAGCGTTGTCTTTTTTGAAGCCACACGTGAGATGGATGAGTCAATAGTGTTCTTTCTATTTTAGCTGATTACTCCACACAGATACATATGGCCATATGGGCACCTGTGGGGTGGGGGTGTAGCTAACTGCCAAACTGTCCTACAGCCTCTTTACAGCTACAACTAAGTATGTTTAAGATGGTGTATACATTTTGGGTTGCACAGATATTAATTAAAAAAACAAAGTCATTTTGTTTTTTATTTAGGCTACTTTTTATTATTTAGGTGTTATTTGCTTATCTCTACCAATTTTTCTATTTAGGTCTAATATGCATTTTGCCATAGTAAATTGAAACGTATAGAATACAGTACTTTACACTCATGCTTGTTAAGCATCAGCATGTCAATATTGTCATTGTGAGCCTGTTAGCATGCCAATGTGCATAATGACACCCTTACAGAGCCACTTTCATTTCCGTGGACCGGTATGTTTACTGTATGTCAATCCAATGTGCAGTCAAAGCTTATAGCTTTTTTCACTTAGATCTGTATTGGCAAAAGATTTGCAGCATCAAACAATTACATGAAAGAAAAAAAAAAACTGTTCCGTATTAATAATATAACCCCTTCTTTATGTCCTTTATATGAACTGTAATACGAGTTCCTAAAACCGTATCTAGTCCATGTTCTACCTGGGATAAGTGGTGATTTTCAATAACTCATAATGCCTAATGACTTTCATTATCACACAAGCGTTCACTTTGTAGAACAAGTGATCCATTTTTTTCTCTCACTTTTTCTTTTGGGAATAAAACGCTGTGTTTGTTTGTTCTCCAGAAGCCAGACGAAGCTCTTTTCCCTGAACAGCTTTCAAACCTCCTGCTGACTAAAAACACTAACAGATCAATACACTGCTGTCAGTCCACAATAGTCTATTAACTGAGTGTCTATGTGTGTGTTAAAGTCGAAGGGTTTGAGAGGGACAGAGAAACTCAGTGGAAACACACAGAATTTCTTTACTCACACTGACTGTTTCAGTATATTTTTTGTGTATGTGTGATTTTTTATTTTTGTATTTTTTTTAACTTTGTACAGCTCAGAGAGTGCATGCTTTCACTAGGCAGGCTGGTGTGACGAAGGAGATTAAAGCTTCAGGGAAAGCAGAGTTCGGCAGGCCAACACAGGTCACTGAGCCCAAAGTGCTTCACTCTGCCTGGGGAAGATTTGGCAGCAGGGCCCCTCTGGCTCAAAAAGTTAGTTTAAGGCCAAGAAGGTCAAATCTTTAGCCTCTCAGGAAACATTACTCTGCTGCCAGAAGGAACCACATAGCTGTCAGTAAGGCATCAACAGAATGACAACATTTAAGAAACAATTTAGGAGATAAGCAACCATTTCTGACTGTGTAACGCCATAGATACCCCCCATAAAAACCTACAATTAAAATTTTTATTTTTACTATTTTTCTATGTCATACAAGTTTCACAGTGAGCAATTGCTGCATTTTGCCCTTTCAATAATAATAACTTTATTTGTATAGCACCTTTGATTTGACAGTGGAAACAAAAGCACACATAAATCAATATATAAATATGAACATCAAGTCCCATAAATGCACAACATAGGGATAGTGAAAAAAGCATGATTCACAAAACAAAATGGAATTAACAGGCCGCTTTTTGGGTATACAGAGTTTACTTACTGTGTTGTTCCAGACAATAAATACCCTATTGTCTGGTCTTAATCTGACCTAACTTGGCCTGTACAGTGGTAGTGTAGCCCGTAGCAACATAGCTCTTTAACAGCTCCATATAACTAAAGAACTTCATCATTTATCTGTCGAAACATTTGACATTTATCCGTCATAACATTTTACCACCTTAAAACAGTTACAATGATCAGACTAATTTCAAGGCAACAGTCAAGAGAGCCTTTGATATCCCTGAATGAAGAATATGATACTGAAACTGATATGTACAGTACAACACACCTACCTAGCACCTCTACGTTTTCAAGTCTACAAATAATCAGCCAGTTTTCAGTCACAGTTTTTTTTTGTATCGAGGCTGGCAGTCTATATGACAAGCCTGCCTGCTACGACTCCCCATAGATTGAGCCATCTGTCACATCCTGTCTACTCTCTAACCTCTATTACCTTTCATTGGCTGCATTCACATGAAGGATTTGTAGAATTACTGCATGTTATTGAGCGCGGAGTATCCCTTGACCTGGCAGACCGTCATCTTTTATTGTCACCTTAACAGTAATCTGTTATAATCTGTCATTGGCGAATGCAAGGTAACCTCTTATCATGATTGGCCGCACACTTTTCATGGTCACCTTCAACACAGACGGTCTCGTTAGCCCTTATTTTTCAGGCACGATGCAAGTGAAATCTCTTGGACAGAGGGTGTTGGAGAAACAGTTCTTATCTTTTTCTTAAGTTAGCTGTTTAGCCTTTCTTATTGCACTGTGTTCCACTTAAGGGAAGTCAGGTACTTTACTTTCCTGCTTTTGGCTATGAAATAAGTTAAATTTATTATTTTTTCCACAATTGTTTGTGATATATATGACAATGAACCATTATTAATTATGAAATTTATCTTAGAGTGCTGTTAGGTTTAAAGCCTCAAGTAAAAAAAAAAAAAACCTCACAGACACGGACTGGCTTTTCTTTGGCAAAGGGGAATGAGCTCTGAAAATTATTTCAGCAGTCTTTCCAAAGCTCTCATCCCCTGCTCTGCCGTTTTATTAATTGGGCGTGAACAGAAAGTTGATTTACATAATGGGTGTAGTATATTGTTGATTTACATAAATGTGGGTTAGTGTATCATAATATTTACTTTACTATTGGTAAACAATAGCTCCTTTTTCACACAGTCTCAGCTGCAAATTTTTATCTTATCTTACTCTGCTGGCCAGACACTCTTATGTCTGGCTCTCCTCGTCTCAATGTTTTCCTTCATTTCTCAAAGTTTCAAATATTCTCATGATGACTATTAAACAATATAATTTTGTTCAGTTCCCACAAGTGCATGTCAACAAATAAACCCAAATTCGGTTTATTGCAATTATTTTCTATTACTTTCCTGAAGAGGGTTACTTTTATTAAGGTACAATACAAGTAAACCTGCCTTGCCTTTTAAGTTATTGCATTGTTTTCTCTGTGTGCAGGGTGCAGCAGTGGGCTGTTTCCTTTGGCAAAGAGATAGCTGCCCTGTCCACAAGATACTCTGGATCTAAACTGCTGCAGAAGGTAAGAGATCACACACAAAAGCTTGTGCGCACATTAATACAGGCTCACACAAGTACACACACATGTTAGACAGATGCACAAATACACATGCTTAAAAACAGAAGTACACATACAGTATATACACAAAGTTCAAATGTTTTCCAAGGCATCACATTTTTGTGTTTTTTGAGGTGAATTAAGATGCATCATGTTGTGTTTTAGTAATTCCCCAGTTCAGACACACAAATCAGTGATGATGAGGGGGAGGTGATGATGGTTGTGGTGGGGATTTAATCCCTTTAGGGATTGATTATCCCTAACATACAGTACACGGCAATACCAGAGAAGGTACATGTAATTTGTAAATTTGCAGTGTTACAGCAGCAAAGGGGATAGTGCAAAAAAAACAAGAGGCATCAGCAAAGAATGCAAGATATAAACAGTAAAAATAAAAAAAAGCAGTAGAAAAACAGTGAACAGTTAGAGTTGGCGGCTGGCAAATAGAAACTAGAAAGACAAGGAATGAAATGTAAGACACAAACTTAACTGCAGTGACATAAATGCACTTTAGGGTAAGAGAGACAGTTGAATATAGAACACGTGACATCATCACATCAGACTGAGTCGGGCGGGGTCTCTATCTCTTCCCGCTTCCCTCTGCTCCATCGACCAATGGGATCACGACTGACTGGCATACATTTGCTGTACAACATCTGCACATGGCCCAGAGACCAATGTGATGACACACTTAATTCAAAAACACATAAATACACTCACACACATACACACGTGTGTTGACTTTTAAAACCATTAACGTGCTTTACCAATACATACAGTACATAAAATACCATACTGTATGTACTGTAGCACATTGAAATGAGCTGAATTTGACAAGTGTTCATTTTTGTGTGACTCACCATTGTACTAAAGAAGGGGTTGCGTGTGTGTGTGTGTGTGTGTGTGTGTGTGTGTGTGTGTGTGTGTGTGTGTGTGTGTGTGTGTGTGTGTGTGTGTGTGTTTTAGTAATTAGGATGTTCAGTCTTTCTCTGCATGCCACCCTGTAGAATCCCTAGCAGGCCCATTCACCATCTGCCGCACACACACACACACACACACACACACACACACACACACACACACACAAACTGTGTTTACAGAGACATGCACCTACTGAGCATCTCCCTCTAAAGTCTAAATCTTTATTTTCATTTTACCACACGATTTTCATTTTGTACAGAACAAAACTTCCATCAATCTAGCTGCACAAATAGCTAACTCCCACAGATTTCTTCCAAAAGAAAACCCAGCAGTAGTAGTTTGTTGTTTGTACCTGTATTGTAGACTGGATTAACCTGAGATACCCTCAATATTTAGTTGGTAGAAACAGTTTTCCAGATTAAGAACCACACAGGATGTAAAATACTAACTAACTTGAACAAGCAGCCCCAGAAACAGCAGCAGTAATAGTTGCTGTAGTACCAGTATCAGTAATATTAGTATTTATATATTATGCCGGTTTAAGTCTCCTAGTTGCACACTTTATCCTTTTATTTAGTCAGCGATGTGTAAAAAGCACCTAGTGCATGCATTTAATCTTGGAAACAAGAAGCCATTAATCACCCACCTCTGTGTAATCGATGGCTTTCTCATTATCTGTGGATCATTTAGTGACTTTGTCTTCTTGCCTGAGTAAACTAAACAAGACATTCAGTGTTTGAGTTTAAGTTTGAAGATAAGACAGAAACTGTTGGACCTTTACCTTTGTTGGAAAGAGGTTTTTATAGTTAGTTTCTGTAGGCTCTAATGGAGCTCCTTATCATTCCTTTTCTCATTTATATCTGTTTGTTTCTTCCATCTGTCTAATTCAGTGTGTCTCTCTCTCCACTGTAAGAAGAATTGAAAAGAATCATCTTTGAAAGTGAAAATATAACATATATCTTAATTTAAATGACAAATTCGGCATCTAGTTCTTTTTTCCCCACAGCTTTTTAAATTATCAGAAATTATTTTTAGGTCAACAGGCTAAACGTTGTAACTGACAACTTGCTAAGGGCCTTTCTCCACCCGTTAGGAACTCTGGGAACTAGGGATTTCCCATTAACAAAACCATTTTTTTGACAAATTTGATAACCTGTTCTCATCTAATCATCCCACTGAAGGTAAAAATAAACGAGTCCATCACCAAAACAAACATTTACTTGGAACCTGTTATCTGCCACCGCAACTTATGCTTTTATCATCAGTGCCGGAAATTAACCTTTCAGTTTACATACAGCAACAGCACCAGATCTCTTAAATTATATCTATGTAGCTGCTCAAATTTAATAGTAGAGTACAAATACATTAAAACATGCACAGATGTCAAGCAGGAGGTGCAGTATGCAATAAATGGTTTTCTTGTGGCATCACTCTGTCAAATTGCAGATTAGAGAGGGTGTCTGGGGAGGGGATGAAGTCTGGGCTTGACCCCCATCTGTACTGCAAACTGCGTGGTGTGTGTGTGTGTGCGCACACACACACACACACACACACACACACACACACACACACACACCACGTGTATGATTGTACAATACCAGGATATCTCTTCTATGGTTATGTATTCTCTGTTGTTTTCCATTGTGTATTCAAGCAAGATATTGTATGTAACTTTTAAATGTAAAAATACAGTGGCATCAGGTGGTAGTCAAAAGGAAGGCAATATATCATAAACCTTACTCTCTGAGTCTTGTGTTTTATGATTTGAAGGAGCTTATGGGACATTTTCTCTAGAAGAATGCTCTGTTAATAATAACAATAGCACTGCCACAATAATGAGCCAACTGCTTCTGTTTTCAAGAAATACAAGGATGTCGAGGGTATGGTGAAGATAGAGGAGGTGGACGGAAAGGAGCTAGTGAAAAAGTTTGCTGAAGAGATGGAGGAGATGCTCGGGAGGAAGATGAAATCTGTGAAGGTAATACTAATACATTCTGTTTAAGCAAAAACACATGTTATGGAAACCAATTTCAGATGAGCTCTTCTACAGACATGACCTTCATAAACAAAGATCAAGTGAACAATTGCTGCAGGTTTAGTTCGGACTTGATAGTCTTACTTACATGGACAGAGTGTATCCTTAACCTGCTGTATTTTCATCACAGAGATTAGCGGAAGCAGCAGAGGATGCTGACCTTTACCATGAGTACAATGAAACACTGAAGGTAATAACCTCTGTGTACAGTTTGTGACTTTTGAGACAATATACTGTATGCGTAGTCTAACACAGGCGGGAAGATTATGTAACCACTGATTTATACCCAAAATATGCTATTCTTTACCTGTACCCCTTCTTGGTGGTGTCAACAGTATTGTACTATCACCATCATAGCCATAACTATATTAAAGATGTTCTGCTTGTGTCACATATTTGTCACCTCCTTTCCCCTCATTCACACTGTGTTGAACATAAGCATACAGGACCTCTACTAATAGCAAATATGCAAAGTTAACTGAGGATTTTACAGACCACACAGAAGAATAATCTGTATAAACTGAGTTTTTGAACGTCTCTTTAATATTTCATCATCAAATAATCTACGAGGTCATCATTCTTTACTTTTCTCTCTAGTTTGAATACTTTAACTCCATGCTCATCAACTCGGTGGATGAAGCTGGGAATGCATTGTCGCTGGGAGGAGAATTCCCTCTGGAGAAAAATGAACACTTCAATAAACTGCCTGTCAACACAAAACTGAGTAACATACAAGTCCCTACTAATGTTTACAACAGAGGTACAGAAGCGTGAACACACATGCAGCTTTTATTCCCTTGCACATACTGTATAACACATCTGGTTGACAGTCGAAAATCAATTTCCTTCTTTCTCTCTCTTTCTGTAGATCCAGCTATTCTAAACGGAGCCTATATGTCTGAGGCCCTGAATGATGTGTTCATTGAAAACTTCCAGAAAGATCCAACTCTTACCTGGCAGTACTTTGGCAGTGCTGCAGGCTTCTTCAGACTGTACCCAGGTACTTACACATCCTACATTTGGGAAATCCTGCATTCTTCTCATTTGCACATTTATCCTGTTTCTGCACGGTGTTAAGACAACATGAACAGGGCTGTAGATAAACGTTCAGCTACACAAGCCAAACAGTATACTTACACAGCAACTGACGATGCAGGAAGCTGTCTGTCAACCATGATGACTCATTCTCTCCTGTGTATGTGTGTGTGTGTGTGTGTGTGTGTGTGTGTGTGTGTGTGTGTGTGTGTGTGTGTGTGTGTGTGTGTGTGTGTGTGTGTAATTAGCAGAGGATTTGTGAAACAGCTTGTTTTACTCAACTGCTATCTCATCCATCTCTCCCTCATTTGATCTGTCACTATCCATCCATGCATCCATTTGTTCATCCATCCACCACACCAGACCGCAAAAGAGCAGTTCTGAGCATCTGCCTTTGCTAAATCTCTCCATCTTTCTTTCTGTCTCTAGGGATCCAGTGGATTCCAGATGAAAATGGTGTGGTCACCTTTGATTGCAGAAACAGAAATTGGTAAGGCTATATTCCCATCAACATCAGTTGTACTTCCTTATTGATGCCTTTTGAAGGGTTGTAGCTCTCTGTATAATTTATACTGTACGTGCAGGATAGTGCTTCTAATGAATGGCAGAAGAACCATAACAACTCAGCTCAACCTGAAGCAACAAACCCTACTTACAGTATGTGTCCTGACACTCCAAGCCAGCAGTCATTGGGTGCCACTCATGTCTATGGCTGACCATCAATTGTAGTTTTTTTAGTGTGTCTGGCAAGTTGGCACCAGTCTGCCCATATTAGAGACCATTTGGCCAATTGAGCATGTTGAATCAGCTATGGAGGCAGTCAGTGAAAGGGGGAGAAGTTTTTCTGATTAGCCTCTCAAATTAGTGTCTTTACCCATTAAGTGCAGTTTTCTCCTTGTTTTGCCTTTTAACAGAAGTTCTAAGGTGATGTGGTTTGGTACAAAAGCATTTTATCGGTCAGACTTTGTCTGTGTCAACTTACCAAAAGATTATACTATTGTTTAAGTTTATGCTCTGTTCAATCAAAAAAAGTAGATAGTTAATAGAGAGACAGAACCCAGGTTTGACAGAGGTGCATATTGTTTAATCTGGCCAGAGGGTAGACACTTTGTTGCAGGCTGCACAGTTGGACATGTAGAGTAACAGATAGTTGTTAGGGCTTTCATCAGTTGTGGTCAAATAAATCAGCTCATCTCATCTACATTAAAAGTAGCTCTCTATCTCCTGTTACCATAAGAGAGAATTGTGGCTGCTGCCTGTTTCAAAGACAAATGAATACACATCAATGGCACAAGACCTGTTTGAGGCTTGCTTATACATCAGCAGCTGTATAGCCTTTTACAAATAATAATAATAATAATAATAATAATAATGATAATGATAATAATAATAATGCATTTTATTTATATAGCACTTTTTGCAACACTCAAACACACTTTAGAGAGTTTTAAAAGGAAATGCACATACTACAAAAAAAACACAAACTAAAATACACACATTAATCAAACATTAAAAGCGTGTCAATAAAGCTGGGAATAATGCTTTTTTCACAGCAGACATTACTTGTCTTAGTGGTCAAAGGACAGGTGCTACTACTAACAGTGGCTCAGTTAGATTAAAGTGTCCCAGTAAACCATGGCAATGTGACAGTGAGCCAGCATGCACAATACCAGGACCCTGAAATTCATCATTCATTTTATTATTTACACCTGCTGTGACATGTGGGAATGTCTTACCTATAAAAGGTTGGATTACTGTTTGGTAAGGTAAATCAAGTTCCAAGAACTCGTGGTCCTCAGACATAACTGATTCCTGGAAGGTTGCAGATGTCCAATACTGTAGGGGAAATCTAATCCATGTTAATGAGCTTGGAAATCAGGGGATGGTGATAAGGAGATGAAGAGAAGCATGGATGAAAGAACAGAGGAACAAATTAAAGGATGAGGCTTCAACTCTGCCCGTTCTGTTCTGTCTGTCTGCTAGACTAATGGTAATTAACATAGAGTCTCTGTTCATGGCTGAATGTCATTGAGTTGGCATTATAAAGGTTAAGTCTTTAATGCTTCCTACCTCAGCTGTTTGTCACTTTCTAGGTATATCCAGGCTGCCACTTCGCCTAAAGATGTGGTAATCGTGGTGGATGTCAGTGGCAGTATGAAGGGACTCAGATTGACCATAGCCAAACACACCATCAATACAATCCTGGATACACTGGGAGAAAATGACTTTGTTAACATAATAGCTGTAAGTACACACACACACACACACACACACACACACACACACAAATACACAAAACACACACATTCGAGCAGGTTGATAGGTGTGACGTTGAGATTAACACCCTAACACACAAATACACAGAAGGCTTATACTCAGGTACAGACAGTACAGAGACTCGGGAGAATACACGGAAATTGACACACACATGCAAACAGGCGCAAACACACACATCAAACATTCAATTAGCACAAGGCATTTACTTTCAGTAACATCAAAGCTTCAAAATTCATTTTTGTTTTTAGGTTTTTCAGGATTCTGGCTGCACAAAGCCCTCCAACCATAAATCGGTGTAATAAGCTAGGTTTATCCTGGTATTACTGCGTGTGTAATCATACGCCTCTTGCAAATCTGCTGCCCTTAAGCTGTTTTTACACAGAATTTAAAGCTACACCACTTCTTTTATGGGGGTGACCATGCAAGCAAAAAGAGTGGGAGTTCAATTTTAAACATAGATATCCTTGTAAGAAATAACATAATGCAATTTAACTTTGAACTTGACTTGACTAGTGTCAGTGGAAAAAACAAAGTAACAGCTTCCAGGAATATAAACACCACATCCAAATTACCAACTTTAAACACTGAAATCCATCTGAAAAACAATAAATATTAGACCTCTAGAAAGTAAAAAAGACATTGTATTACATACGTCGTAATTATACAGCACTCAAATATTTGAACGTACATATATGCATATTATTAGGAGTTAAATAGTTTCTGTGTTACAGATTCACTCGTTGGCTGGAATAAATAAGCGTAATAAAGTTAAGGGATATTGCGATATTTAGGGATTGATTGAGATTTGAGGCTAGTACAACTTCAATAACTTGTACCTTTTATAAAGGTTAAATATGCTGACTGTTGATCATGTGGCTCGTTGATTTTATTGGGTTACATATTTGATTTCTCTCTCCAGTACAGTGACTATGTTCGCTACGTGGAGCCCTGCTTCAAGGGCACGCTGGTACAAGCTGATCTGGATAACAGAGAGGTAACTTGAACTGCACACACACACACACAGAAAAGAGACAAAAGCAAGACAGCTAATTAATTCAGTTAACCTCTGCTAACCTATCAATCTTCAATCAACTGTTATCTCACCAATCTTGTAAAGAT
>NC_045755.1:11697726-11699318 GCF_008692095.1 Etheostoma spectabile | reverse complement strand
CACATCACAGTTAAAATGTCACACAGGGAATGTGTGTTATGATGAAACCCTCAGAACCAGTTCATGCTCATGTGTGGTAAAAGTGTTCTGATTCTACTGGTGTTTGAAGAACGCAGATATGTCTTCCTCTCTCTTCCACTTCCTTCTTTGTCTTCTCTGTCTCCTCTTTCCAGTCTCCTTCACAAAGCCATGACATTTTTTGTATCCATCCATATCTCATTGTTTCACTGCTGCTTTCTTTGTTTTTCCCCCTCATCTATTCTCCTATTTGTCATATACCAAGACCTACTCAGTCTGCTCAGTCTGTGTGTGTTACGTGTTGGATGTGTGCCCTACTTTCACTCCCCTTCACATCATCGCAGATCAGGTGAGGTTGCTGGCCACTGACAATTTTAAGTAGGTCACATGACCTGTCAGCAAGGGATTTGATTGGTTTAATGTCCAGCGAGGCAGGCTGTAACAGAATGGGCTTACAGATGTTGCCTGACGTACTTTCGCATAAACTCATGTTGGACACACACACATTTACAGGGAGACAATCCTCGGTTTTGTGGCTGTTATATAAGAGTTCTTACATTCCCAAACAACAATTTACCATGTTAACTCCCGCTGTAAGTCAGATTGTGTTTGCCCAAACTGTAAGAGACCAATGTGTGTTTTCTTTAAATCATTTTTGTTTTCAGTTTTGTCAAATATTGAGCAGTTGGATCAGTGACTAAAAGGGACACCAGGGGCCCAAAAGAACCAACATGGGGGCTGGACATTCCCAGATTCTCTATTAATTGTTTGTCATGATTGAAATATACATACAGTATATATTTAAGCAAATTATCTCATGTCTTTGTCATTTTTTACCAACAAGCAACAATCAAAGAAGTAAGTGTCTAGGCTGAGTAATGTCTGGGCAATAATAACAGCAATACTTTACAGGTAGCTTGTATTTGTAAGGGCATATACAATTCTGTAAGAGGCTAAGAGCACCATGAAGGCTATGTACATCTTTTGTCTGCACAGTGGTCGAACCCTCAACAATGTGGCCATTCATCACAGTGCGTGCGGGTGTCTGTGTGCGTGTGTTGATTAATCCTGATTACCTTCTGGTGTTGTAGTGACTTTGCCGTAATTGGTCAGTGTACCAGGGAGCTTGGGATAATTCCTCCTTTACACTCTTTTACTCTCTCCCTGCTGATTTCTTTCTCTCTCCCCCCATGTTCATTTGGTGACTGCATTTACCAAAAGGAGAAGAGACATGACTTATTGGCAATGTCTATTTGTTTGTTTGTTGTGTGTCTCTCTGCAGCATTTCAAGCTATTGGTTGAAGGACTTCATGTCAAAGGCGAGGGCAAAGTAAAAAAGGCAATGAAGGAGTCTTTCAAGATCCTCAACGAGGTTTGTGTCACAACCACAACACATGCTAGGTCCTAACAATATATAGCATTGCTAGCAATTCAATAGCCAGATTATTTTCTTTCATTTTAATAAAATTTATTATATCCTATATCTGCTCTACACAATTTACAGGCGTCTGCATCTGCTGATTTATGTAGTACAAATTCCAAGATCAAGTAAATTGTGTGTGTGTGTGTGTGTG
>NC_045755.1:11660331-11697716 GCF_008692095.1 Etheostoma spectabile | reverse complement strand
TGTGTGTGTGTGTGTGTGTTTAGGCTGCAGCGTTGGGTCAGGGCAGCCTTTGTAACCAAGCTATCATGCTGATAACGGACGGCGCAATGGAGGACTTCCAGGATGTTTTTGAAGAGTTCAACTGGCCAGAACGACGGGTATGACACACAAATACGCACACAAAAAGGATCAACTGCAAGCACCAGCGGAATGTACCTTAAGCGAGCTTAAAGCTGTTTGGAGTAACAAATAAGTGGGGTTTATCACATCTCACTATATACTTTTATTGTCTCTCCAGGTTCGAGTGTTCACCTATCTGATTGGGCGAGAGGTGACATTTGCTGAAAATGTTAAATGGATTGCCTGCAACAACAAGGGTAAATGGGGATGAATCATTAGCATGGTCAAGGTCAAAGAATATGCTTTGTGTTATAAAAGTTGCTAGGTTGAATAACTGGTTCTGCCATCCAATTTGGAATAGGAAGTTTAGGTAATTTCAGCAACGAAGAGTAAAGGTAGATGTGAAAACTACACCAATTACTTACTTAGTCTATGTGCTAAGTGATTCAAGTGATCCAAGTGATTTCTTGTGTTGTATTTAGGAAGAAAAGAGGTCTGTTGGCTCTCTGTGGTGTTCCCAGGTGGTGCTGTATGGGACTGGGTATCAGGTGCTGCCCTCTTGTGAATTATATGGGGTCATGCAGCAGCTCAGACCTGAAAATAATCACTTTATCCTGCTCTGTGCACATCAAAAATCCCTGACTAAATACCTGATTATCAGCACAGATACACTGTAAACACGTCCCTGGCCAAGAAACATCATATCTGTGTGTGTGTCTCTGTGTGTAATAGGTAACAGGTGCACTCCCTTCTGTTGCATACCCTGGCAGTTGCTTCTGCCAAAAACAGCATATCTGTCATACATAGAGAAACATGCTTTATGTTACACTGCTGCAAAACATGTATACAGTTTCAGTTTAAGTGAGCAGGTCTACTTAATAATATTTACAGCAGCGTGCTTGGGGAGACATTACAAAGGACAAAAAGGTTGCACATATTCACATATTCATAACTGGCAGTGCTTCAGTAGCCTGTTGTTACTAAGCAGCTTCACTGCAGGTATCCTATTGACGTCATTGTCTCCCAGTTGTAAAACTGCCATAAACCTTGGACTAAGCCAAGTTTCAAAAATGGAAACAGCCCATTTGCATTGATGGGAGATTCAAGTAGTTTTTTTGTCATTCAAAACACCTTAGTGTTTTTTTAGGAATACCAGGTTTTTTGAAGTTGGATAAGTGAGTTTGCAGCTCTAAATGTTATACCCAAAGGCCAGAGGCAAAAAGATAAAAAAAACAATATGGTGAAGATTTTATTCGCTGAAATGTATGAGTCCTAGGTTCCATCGGAGTAAATTGTGATACACGGTATGTTTGTACATTATTTTGTGTGTCATGCAGGGTACTACACACACGTCTCCACACTGGCTGACGTACAGGAAAACGTTATGGAATACCTCCATGTTCTGAGCCGGCCAATGGTCATAAACCACGATCATGACATCATCTGGACTGAGGCTTATATGGACACTGTGGTCAGTCTGCTTCTCCCATCATTAGTGTGCTTGCAGACATTATTATCTATCTTGCATCAACAGTAGCTGGCATTAATAATCAAAATGTCAGACTCATTTAGGCCATCTGTGCTATTACTTTTAGTAATGATCCATTATACAGTTTTTCTTTTC
Source organism: Etheostoma spectabile (assembly GCF_008692095.1). Classification (NCBI taxonomy): domain Eukaryota; kingdom Metazoa; phylum Chordata; class Actinopteri; order Perciformes; family Percidae; genus Etheostoma; species Etheostoma spectabile. Next base: position 11,695,993 of record NC_045755.1, on the reverse strand, counting down.
CTGGAGGGCAATAATGATAAACATTCCAATGCAGTCTCTCCATCTCTCTTCAGCATTTGAAACCATTCTATTTATCTCTCTCCCTCTCTCCCTCTCTCCATGGTATTGAAACATTCACCCCCTCAATCCAATTAATCCCAGTCACCAATTCAATCTCCTAGCAACATCAGCAATTTCTGCAAAAGCAACAACCTAGCAACCACCTAGTATGTACTTGTTCAGGGACCACAGATGCAAATGAGCTATATAGCTAACTCTGACTCAGCATTTGTGCTTTGCATGGTCCCTGTTAAATAAACTAAAAAAACTAAACTAGCACTGGCCTACTAACAGAAGAAAACACCTACAGGCAATGACCTGAAAACCCCAGGTAACCCTCTGTAACCACTGTGAGCTCCCTTTTCCTCAAATAACACCATCAACACAACAACCACCTAGCAACCACCCTGCCAAACTACAGGACCACTTTGTATTAAGCAAGTGTTAGACATGTTATATGGAAAACATAATACATTAATCATAACTTATTATGCATTTAAAAAATTGAAAACATTACTTTTACAGCAACCAAGCCACCCACCCATACTCAATACAGCAAAACACCCATCCCTGAAATAAACTAGTATTAGTAACTGTAATGTTATTAGGGTTCAGACTGTGAAGCGGTAGAACCCTTCTATGTTTGTCTGTTTAAGTTATTATTTTTATTTGATGTCTGCCGTAGCTCCAATTGCCACCAAATTTTCAGGGAATCATCAATGGATCAAGCATATTACAAGTTGTATAAAGCATGTCCATATCTCAATTACTTTTTAAGGTATTGACCAATGAACTTTGAAAAGAGGCGTGGCTCTGGACATAAATGAACACAAATCAGAACTATAACTACATATAAATCACTATAAATCACATATTCATTGTCCAACTATCGCAAATCTCTCAGGATTTGTCATTTTGATAAATACCTGAACCACACCCTGAAAGTTTCATTCAAATGCACACCATGAAGGAACACCAGGGGGCGCTATAAATGCAAACTAGCTGCAGATAATATAGCGCAAATCAGGCTATAAATGACAAAATGTATATGTTTGTCCAATCAACACAAAACTTCCAGGAAATGTCTACATAGGGACCTCACATAAACACTGCAAGTCTCAAATTTCAAATTCAAATTGACCACTAGTGTCGCTGTAAATGCACAATAACTGGACGTGGAAGGACAAAAATCTAGGTTTGAGCTTGGAATCGCAGTTTGCGTCTTTGTTAGCAATTGTTTTTGTGTTGGGCATCTGCTTTTCTCAAATTTCCATGAGCTGGACTGAGCTACATATCACACTGAATTGAAAATAATTGTTTTTTGACAAATCAGTTGTAGGCATTTTAAACAAAGTGCACTGTTTGTCCAATCGTAACAAAGCTTGCAGGATACATATAACTACGTTGGACCACCTGTGTGAAATTACTTTGAAGTCGCTATTAAGAATAAAGGTCTGAACCCGCAAATTGTAAATTGTATATTTATTATTGATTTTATTTCATTTTAATCATTATTGTATTAGTTACTGAACACATTACTTTAACAAGTTAGCTTAGCCAGTGTTAGCACTGTTAGCAACACCCTAACCCCACGTAGCATTTAACCAGCAATGATTTAACAACCGTGTTTCAACACCAGCAAAAATCTAGCCTAAACCAATGTTGCTTAAGCAGAAATACTTTCATGTAACTTCTTATCATAAGTATTTAGTTTTATTAAAATGTTTCCTTATCAAGTACATCTGTTGCTAGTTGCTACTCCACCCCTGCCTGCTTATTTCTGTTTCCTCCTTTATATAAGTATCTCTTTTCATCTGTACCATGTGTGGCATATCTTTGACTTCCATTTCCTACTTGTTGTCTCTTCTCCCATGTTGTCTTCCCTCCATCTTCACCATCAGTTACCAAGCACAGCAAAGGTAATCATAGAGCACAGCTGAATTTCTATTTTAAGGAATGTTAGCCGTATAAAATACAGTATATAGTACCAGTAATATCTAGCTTAGCCAATAGCCTTTTTTTGCAACGTTATTTGAGTGAATATCTTAACATATCTTAGCTTTTCTTTGCTTCCCTCATTAAATCGTTGTCTTAGTTAATGTTCTTTGGTCCAGAGAGATTTAGCACTACTAAGTTAAGCATCATCTTCCAATCCATCACCATTTCACTTCATTTTCCACCTTTGGTCAACAGAAGCGAACGCCACCTACTTAATTTATATTTACAAATTTAACATTTAACATTTACAAACAAAAACAATGCAGATCAAGTCATTGTGGTTGTTCTTGCACATGTGTGTACAACAGCTGTTCAACACTCAGGCCCAAAGCCTGCTCCTGATGACCTCGGTAGCCATGCCTGTGTTCAGCAAGAAAAAAGAGACTGTAAGTATTCATATTTAATTAATACCATCAATACCATTGGCCTCAATAGACACCAGGAACTTTCCATTTATCAACCTGCTTTGTGTTTCCTGTAGTTGTCTCATGGGATTCTGTTGGGAGTGGTAGGAACTGACGTGGCCTTGAAAGAACTGATGAGATTAGTTTCAAGATACAAGGTAAACCATCCACAATATACTGTGCCAGTGAAATTTGATTTATAATATGATAATTACATGTCCTTTCTGTCTCTTCAGCTGGGTGTCCATGGTTACGGCTACCTTTTAACCAACAACGGCTACATCCTGTCCCACCCTGACCTACGACCTCTGGTACAGACAAAGATCGTATTGTACAATGTATTAATGCAGCTGTGAAACTGCAGAAACTTAATAACCCTGCTTGACAGATGTATTGCAATAATGATACAATATGATATGATGGGATATATTCTTAAAGACTTTCTTGTTTGTACGTTTGTATGTGTGACAGTATAAAGAGGGGAAGAAGCTAAGGCCAAAACCCAACTATAACAGTGTTGATCTGGCAGAGGTGGAATGGGAAGACACAGAGGAGAAAGTGAGTAACACACGCACACGCTCACTCACTCACTTACTCACTCACTTTCCTGTACTGTATGTCAGGGTGAGTTGTGTTGTTCAGGTCAGGATTCATAGAATGGTATGACGAAACAAGTGAAGGGCTGAGTAATTTATGTTTTTGTTTCAGCTGAGGACAGCCATGGTTAAAGGAGAAACTGGAAAGATGTCTTTAGACGTGAGAACTTCAGTGGATAAAGGAGTGAGTACTTGTGTTTTTGTCTGTGTAAAAGCAATATGAGCAGTTTTATTGTCTTATTTTGTATTATTCAAGTTTTGATTCCTTTGAGGTGGCAAGTTTTGATTGGCCATTTGTATTTTTTTGTCTATTAAGTAGATGTACAAGCATTTCTCTCTGCATTCACTATCGTTTTTACAAACTCTGTCTCTCTCCCTGTCTCTCACAGACGCGAGTAATTTTCCTGAAGAATGATTACTTCTACACTGTCATCAATGAGACACCATTTAGGTTTGTCTGATTGTTTTTAACTTAACAGGATTACTCAAAGTGTCAGGATTTAGAATATTAAAAAATATAATGTATCTCTTCTATTTTAATGTTCTGTCTAGCCTACACATTTGTTTAAAGTAGTAATGAATGCGTAGTGTAGGAATTAAAAATTACAAGCATGATTCATAATGCTAATAATAAATGTCTTCTTTATGTTTGACAGTCTGGGTATAGTGTTGACTAGGGGATATGGACAGTATATCTTCACTGGAAATGTATCTGTTGAGGAGGGTAAGTCTTTCCCTTCTGTCTTAGTGTCTTTGTATTTGTGTCTGCCTTTTTTTACTCTGTTTTTCTGTTTTTTTCTTTGCTTTTTTGCCTTAGGTCTCCATGACTTATTGGCTCCAGACTTGACCATAGCCAATGAATGGTAAGTACTGTATAACTAACTATGTATAACATAGTTATACATAGTTAGTTATGTATAAGAACTATGTATAAGAACATAGAATTGTATGGGATTCTAACTAGTGACTACAGTACTAAATGCGTGTGCGTGTGCGTGTGCGTGTGCGTGTGCGTGTGCGTGTGCGTGTGCATGTGCATGGGTACGCTTGTAGGACCTACTGTGAGACAGATATTGACCCGGCCCACCGCAAGCTGAGCCAGTTGCAGGCTGTGGTGCGATACCTCACTGGCAAAGAACCAGATCTGGAGTGTAAGTGGACACTTTAATTACAACATCTTTTGATTTAGGAAAAACTGCACATTCAGGGATACACTAAGGCACTCTTATGGTCTTTGAGATGACTCCATTTAATGCTGTATATTTATTTTTTTTCTTCCTCTTTTTTTGTCTTATGCCTCTATCATTTTTATCATTAGCATTAGATTTATGTTTTTTCACCTCACTCTACAGGTGATATGCAGTTGTTGCAACAAACTCTTTTCGATGCTGTGGTCACAGCTCCAATGGAAGCCTATTGGACCGCTCTCATGCTCAACACATCTGGGTGAATAATAAAAGACATGGACTTTTTTCGTGATATACAAAATATTTGCCCCTTCTTTCTGCTCCAACTCTCTCTTTTTCTGTCTCGTTGTCCCCTCCTCTCTCTTTCAGTATGGAAGAGGGGATAGAAACAGCATTCTTGGGGACCCGTTCAGGCCTGATGAGATTCCAGAGATACGCTGGTATTGAGAAAAGAACTGCCAAGTGAGGAAAAATAACATTTTGTACATTAAATATCATCACATCAACTAAGTCATACCATTATCTCCAAAAGATTTAAAACTGGGGTTAGTTAAACTTAGTTAACAGTTTTTGTTGTGATCCCAATTGAAGAGCTGTATTGAAGTTGGAATTAGACTAAGGTAAGAGTTTGCCCTCTGGTGGTCAATAAAAGGTCAGCTGGTAAATACATATTATGCTTTAGTCACAACCCTTTTTACCTCTTCTTTCTCTCTCTTTATCTTATCCTCCTTTTCAATCTTCCTTCTTTTCTTTTGTCAACATAATTAGGCAATAGATAGTATGCTTTTCTTTAAGTCAAGGCAAGTTTATTTATAAAACACATTTTAAGCTTATTTTTTTATCCCTCCCCAGGTCTTTCCTGACCTCCACAGACATCGAGAATTTGTTTACATTGGACCATTTCCCAGTGTGGTATCGCAGAGCATCCGAGTTCCCAGCTGGACAGTTTCTGTACTACATGCCCAGACAGGAAACTAGAGGTAATGGAGAAATCTTTACTGAGCAAACACACACATATACACACACAAAAGTTAGTAAACAGTTAGGAATTTGAGCCTGACCCTTCTCTGCCTCTGGATTTAATTTTCTTATTTAGCTCTGCAAGAAAGAATGTATTTTTAAAGTGATTTAAAGAAACAGGTTTGCTACAAAGTGCTTTAGGCATTAACATAGGACAGGGATTTTAATTTAATCTTCACTATATAGTGCAGACCTAAATATAATTTTGTTGAAATACAGTATATTCATTGAGTTTGAGGCTAATGATGCTGCCCTTCCTTATGACAGAATACAAAATGTGCAAATATATACACTTCCTCACCTAATTAAAGGTTTAAATTAAATGTTTGTTGAGTGTTATTTTAAGGCTGTTTTTTTATTTCACCAAGCATAAAAACCTCACGTAAGCAGCTATACTGTATGTACTAAATCTACGGATGATTTCATATCTTGAGCTGCATTTAAAAGGAACTAGACAGTATAGGATGTTCACATTTCAGCAAGTTTGAAGTCCTATTTTAAGGTGTCAATAAATGTTTCATGTTAAATTATTATAATGAAAAATTTATCATACAAGTAAAAATGTACAAATGTACAAAAAGTATGTTTTAGATTGATGTTACATAGTTTGTTGTGTTCAGATATATTCAGGGACTATGAGGCTGACTATAGCGCCAACTTAAGTGCAGAGGAGGTGGAGCTCCAAGCGGAGGAGGGAGGGAGAAAACAAAGGGAGGCGGAGGAGGAGGGTAGAGGAAAACTTTTACTTGTACTTGGCATGCCTCCTCTATCTATTCATCCTCGTCCTGTTCTTCCTCACCCCTAATTTTAAAGCATGTCAAGTGGCTGTTTTTTTTTCTAGCTCTGCGCTGTTTTTCTTTTTTCTCCTGTCTTCTCTCTCTCTCTCTCTCTCTCTCTTTCTCTCTTTCTCTCTCTCTCTCTCTCTCTGTCATTGAATGAGCATGTCACAGTTTGGGAACCTACTCTCCTCTCTCAGGGAATCAGTTAGCGTTCTTGTTCATTTGCATTGTGCTGAGTCAGTGGCTCTCTATATTAAATTCATTCTTGTTGAGAAGTAAACATCTGGTTTCATAGAGTTTGTTGGCTGTCTTTTATTTTGTTAATACATCATGCTACAATATTCAGTGTCAAAAACAAACAAACCCATTTTCAACTAAATTGCACAATTTCCTGAATGTGTGATTTGTCATGCAGGTATAGACTGGTTTTGTGTTAGTGGAGCGAATAACAGAAATATAAACATGGTGAAACATGCAGTATACACACAGTCCCTCTGGTATAAGCGTATTAGTCAATTAGCTCTCATATTCAGTATTACATAACACGTAAATGTTAGTCTGGCTGGAGTCTGTGGCTTGGTGTCAGTTGGCATCAACTGGCATGATGGCTGTGACTAGAGACACAGAAGATGAATGCATGACTTTATTAAATATTGCCTACTGAGTCCAACTCAATCTGTCACCTTCATATATTTCCTCTGCATGAATTTACTCATGCATGTATACACTTTTGGAGGGAAGATCTTTGTTTGTGATGTACATACATTATGCACCCATGTACTGATAAAGTTCTGTAAATTCTTGCTAATTGAGTGTGTGTGTGTGTGTGTGTGTGTGTGTGTGTGTGTGTGTGTGTGTGTGTGTGTGGCTCTACCAGCAGGGAGGATCGTGATTGCTACTACTGCTGTCACTGTTACGGTGGGAAAGAAAGCCGCCATCGCTGGAGGTAGGATGACTCTTTTTGTTTAGATACACACTTTTTTTCTGTCTTTTACACACATTTTATTTCACTGTTCCATCTCTCTTTCTCATTAATTTTTAATCTCATCTTTTCTTCAAATGCATTTGCAATTTTCTCTTTTTGGCATTGATGGCATTTTACCTACTGATTTGTCAGTGCCATACCTGTTGGATGTGCTGTGGAATTCAGACTAATGACAAACTTACATCTTTGGTCATAGTTCTCTTGTAAGAAATAGTTTAGCTTGTTTCATTCACAGTTTGGTTTTCACTTGTTCTGTTGTTGTACTCACCGGAAGGTCTTGAGGACTAGAGGATTTTGTGAGCAGTGTGAAATTTGTCTAAGATGTGACGATCCACAACAGGATAAACAAGACAATAGACATTGGGATTAGACTCCAACTTGACTTTGACCATTGCTAATATCAAAACTTTAAAATTATACCAAGCTGATGACAAGATACTGTCCGTAAGTCCGATGTGTAAATAAGATAATTTGAAATGTAAATTCAATTAAATTAACTTTTATACATAGTGTCAGATCACAACAGAGTTATCTCAGGACACTTTGCAAGTAGGGTAGGTCTAGTCACTATAATTTACAGAGAACCACAAATTCCCCCCTAAGAGCAAGCACTGGTGCAACAGTGGCTAGGAAAAACATCCTTTTACCAGGCAGAAACCTCAGACAGACCCTGACTTTTGGTGGGCGACCATCTGGAGCTGCCGGTTGGGATACAAAGACACAGATACAGATATTATAAAGCCATTTATATAGTATACTTGAATTACTAAAAATTAAACTCAAATACACACTGCCGTGCAAGGTAAACTAAATGGGCCTTGGGGGGCCCAGTAAAAACGAACCTCAAAACCTTTACTGCTGCTGTTTACTGCTGAACAATTTGCCAATGTACAGAGACATACCAATATGTTTGTGATCATCTGAGCCAATAACATCGGCCTGCTGATGTATCAGTGCTACTCTAATTGTGATCACCTACCTGGGATGCTTGGAGAGTACTGTACTTGTCTTGAGCAATGATTCTGTGGTAGAGCGGTTGCCTGCCAGTTGGAAGGTTGGTGGTTCAATCTCTGGCCCTGCAGTCCCATGTTGAAGTGGGACTTGGGCAAGACACTGAACCCAGAGTTGCCCCTGATGCTGCGCCATTGGAGTGTAAATGTGTTTGAGTGTTTATCTGATAAGCGGGTGGCACCTTGCACGGCAGCCTCGGCCACAGTATATGAACGTGTGTGAATGGCAAATGGTTCCTGTACTATGTAAAAGCGCTTTGAGTAGTCGTTAAGACTAGAAAAGCGCTATATAAAATACAGCACATTTACTTTTGTTGCGTCAGGTTTCTTCTGTAGCCACAAGGAAATAGTTAATGGAGCTGAGGGTGTTTGTGCTTGAGGGTGTATTTTACACACATTTTGTCTTATAGTTCATAGTCTTTGGCTTTGTTTCATTGTTTGTTTTTCGGTGCGTATGTTTAGCTCCATTTATGACTGACACACTGATCAATCATAATTATCCGAGTGAAGCTAGATTCTCTAGAGCTGCATTCTCAGTCAGAGTGTGTGAGTGTGTGTGTGTGTGTGCGTGCGTGTCTGAGTGTATACCTGCATGCATTTGGTGTCTCATTATTTTGACAGACAGAAAGACACTCCATACACACTCACAGTACACATACTCACACACAAACCCATGCGTATCTGTATTTAACAGCTTTCGTAGAAATTTCCTCAGGTGTGAAAATCGTGTTATATTTGGAAATGGAAAATCGGAGAGCAGTGAGAAGTGAAGAAAAAGTTCAAAATAGATGTGTTCCTGTCTCTCTCTCTTAATCTCAGTGCCTCATTCTTACTGTACATCTCTTTTTTTATGTTTTGCTTCCGTCTGTCTCTCTCTGCTTGTTAACGTCACAGTAAAGTATGATAAATCCTGAGCTCTGCTATAGCCTGCTGTATCTTTTAGACATTCTCGATAACATAAAACAGACAGAAAGATCTAAAATAACTATCACTTCTAAAAATAGCATTTACAATAAAGTAAGACCACAGTATTAAAAAAAATGTCAAAAAAATAAAAAGATTCTTGTTAAGCTATATTAATTTATATAAGAGGAAATGATTTTTGTCTGTTTATTGTAGATTGTCAATGAATGATGATTACCGATTGTAGGTTAAAGGTCATATTGTTTTAAGTCACTTCTGTATCACTGAATGCCAAGTGGATGGATGGATGGATGGATGGATGGATAGATAGATGAATGGATGGATGGATGTATGGATCCATCCTCTATCCTTCTCTTTTCCTTGTTTCTCTGTCTTGTCATTCTTTCGCTGATTTCTTTGTCTTCCTCTTTACATTTGTTTCTTGCTGCTTCTGCGTAAATGAGTTTGGCTATCTCATCGAGGGTCTCATTTGCCTTCTGAACTCAAGGGGATATTCAAAAGCTGGCTTGTCGTGGGTGCACACACACATGCTGTACTGTTCCCACATTTGGCTTGACTTCTGTACTTGTACGAGTGTGTATTCAGTAGGCCTTGATCTAGCATTTGAACGCGTATCTATTTATATACTACTCAATCAGAAAATGCAATGTAAACACAACACGAAAAACTTTCTAAACACCTCTGTTACATGCAAATATGGACCACTGTAAAAACAGTACAGTTGCTTCGTATTCCGTGTCTTGAGCAGGGACACTATAGCAGCATCATTCAGTTGACATATTATTTCCTGACTACTTATAATGCCATTGTGCAGGTTTGCATAAACGTATGTATCAGACAATACTGTCCCATTTTGTAGATTGAAGCATGAGACATTCAGTTTATGAGTACCACAGTTGACTTAAGCTGCTATTTTATGCAACAGAGCTGATGAGTTTCTGTTAAGTGCAAAAAATAATAAATGCTTATGGCCATAAGCAGCTAAAAAAGACTGTGGTCCCATTTCCGACCACTGGGTGTCAGTGTTTGTCTGAACGTAATCCAGGCTGCATATAAATAAACCTAATACGCACTTATTGACAGAGAAACAGACTGCAGACAGAAAAAGAGAAGAAGAAAGAGAGATAAGTGGGTAAATAAAAGACGGAAAGAGAAAGCAGGGAAATAATAAAGGATATAGAGAGATATTTAACATGGAGGAGGCAGTAGAGAGGAAGCAGTGACGGATAAGAATGAGGGAGAAAAGATGGGGGAGGTGAAAAAATGAAAAAAGACATAATACACCAGACAGAGTAAAGGACAAAGAGGGCAGAGATGAGAGAAAATAAGGTGAAAAGACTAAAAAAATGATTGGAGAAGAGGCGACAGAAAGATAAATGGAGACAAGATAAGTGAGAGGAAAAGGGAAGGAGAGAGCAGATGAGAAATAAAGAGAGGTAGGGTAGGAGATAGAGGAAAAATGACAGAGAAAAGGAGCTACAGTATACAGAAGAGCTTTTATCATGACTGATTTATACTTTCATTTGACCCCCTGTATTTAATCTCCTTCAGCTTTTGCCTATATCTCCTAACATCAATGCAAATAATTTACATCCAGACATTCTTACTTAATAGTTTACTTACTGTCTACTTTATTTTGTGCTATTGATAATTAGTAGATGTACGTAGTCTGTCAAAGCTTATCAGTGGTCTGGATATAAATTTGTGATATGTTTTTATTTAAATCAATGCATATTGACCAGGAAATGCTTCATCATCATTGTCATAATCACAATCATCATAAGAACACAACACGCCATACATTTCCGGGCAGTTTAGTCTTTGAAGCCCTCAGTCATCTTGGCTGCTGCAGTTTTACATAACAAACTAGAATGTATTATTCTTTACACACACAGGCAATAGGAACAGGTATCAGCTAGCTAAGATACTTAGCTACCAACAACACAAGACCTGCAGACCAGGAGGTGAGAGGACAACGTTTCTAGATTTATAGACAGAGTTTAGCCATTGCTTTATTTTTCTTAAAGTTACTGCCCCAGAGTCCCTGTAAATTCATGGCTATATTTACACTTGTCATTTAAATCCCTTTTAAAACATAATTTCGCTACATTTTCCTGAATATGCAAATTATCAGTCATCATTGAGGTGTCCATTGATGCTTAAGTTTGTTCAGACTTAATTTGCATGCAGGATCAAATAATTCTCCAGGTTTTTGTGCCTTTTGACTCAAGACCAGCTCAGTCTACAAAAAATATTATTTTTTTTTATGCAACTATTCTAGGATCTCATTGCTGATGCAAAGAGGGGTGTAATGTTTATATATTCATGTAAGGGGGGGGGGTGGGGAGGTCAAGGTGCTGGATTAGAGTGTGTTTTTGATCTGATCTGTTGTCCTATCTCATAAAAGGCCTAAGCCTTAAAATTGTTATTATATAACCAGGACCATAACCTTTTAATAACAATTCCCACATTGTTTAGTGGACATACTGTATCTTAACAACCTAACCACAGATGTTTGGATATTATAAAACTAACCAATTAACAAGGGTTGGAACCCAACATCTGGTATATCTGCCAGCATGTTTCTCCATAGATACTAATGCTGTTTGTTATATCAAATAAGTTGCATAATAAAAATGTATTCGTCTGAGACAAAGTTGGTCATAAAGCACTAAATAAAAAAACAGTAAAACCATAAGATTACCTGTAGCCAACATGGCTGTAGGCTGTATACTCTCAATGGCCAAACTCTTTCTATGCCTCTTGCAGAAACTTTATCAACTACTGAACTCAAATAAATGAACACGACAAATAAACAAACATTACAGAGATATCAAAACCAAAAACATAAGTCATTTACACAACAAAAGACATACATAATGAATTGATACAGAAAACCATGAACAGTTACGTCATAAAACATTTGGTGGGGATCGCTGGGCCAACACACCGTATTAGAGACTAATATAATAATATTTATCAGCATCATAACCCAGGTATAAGATAACACACTATTAATATAGGTTTATATCCAGCCAATTAAAAATCAAGGGTGAACGATAGTTCTACTGTAGGGGAGCAATATGCAATGAAAGCTTTTTGAGATAATTTTACTGCAGACACAACAGTCCTACTCTGCTATCCATAAAATGTGAAAATGTACGTACATATTTTAGGGTGTGAATAAGGGTACTTTTGAAAACGCCATGTAAAGCAAACACACTAACCCTTTTTGTTAATGCACTGAGAAACAGTGGCAAACAGATTCCTCTTGAATAAGTGATGATTACTAAGTTTATAACAGAACGACTCTTTGGCGATGACAGAATGTTAATGCTAAGATGAGACACCTTCCACTGCATATTGCTGACCTTTGAGGAAAAACATACAGGCAACAATACGGGAGAAGGGATGGACAAAAAGGAAAGAAAGGAGGCGGGTTGTCTTTAAGGAAGTGTAAAATACTTTCCATAAATAGAACTGGATGGAAAGATGGATGTAGAGATAAAAGGACGGGGAGGGGGGGAATAGCAGCGTCTTTTTGTTTAATCCTTTATTCGTTATAATGCTTCTGGGCAAATCGTTCATTTTTAAAAGAAAGAGGGGGAAGGGAGGAACGAGAGGGATGGGGAAGGGAATCTGATTAGGGAAATAAAGTGCAGGAGTCTGAATATTGTAGTCCTTAGATGACATGTTGTAGTCCTTGCCAGAATACAGGGTTCTCTGAGATAGTGCTTCCATGCCATAGTAGCAAACATTCACCTCTGAGGGGTGAAATCAGTCTGAAAATGAGCTGAACAAAAGGATAAATCTTGTCAAGCAAAGTCAGTGGTCCTTTAATTCCCAATATCTTCATTAAAACCATTTTCAGATTTTTCTGAACCAGCCTAGAAGCGTAGTCCAAGGTATACCAGAAAAATAGTTTGTCCGCCATTATACAGCAAGAGGCTTTTCATCTGTTCAGATACTGATCATAATAATTTAACAAGCATCAAGTAAGCAAGTACTCCAAGTTAATTGCAGTTAAAATGGTTTGTTACACTTTGAAATGATTGAATCTTATGCACAGCTCCAGTCTATGACACCTGGAGGATGTTATTGGTCCAGAGAAGATCCAGAAAGAAACAGATGTGTTTGAAAGTTCTAGCCTTCCATGAATGATCATTTTGTCAATCCAAATGGTTTCCTGTTCCGTATGAAACATCCCTAACAAGTCTCAGGAGACACGAGACTCGATTAACATATAATTTGTATGTATGCCCAGTATTCTCTCTGCAACAAAGTGCTAGAGAGGTGTTGACTACATAAATGACATCTCTTTGTGTTTATCCATTAAGCTTCCCTAATTACCCCAAGATTTCCAACACTGGTAGTTTCTTTGGGACTTGGAGGTCCAAGGGAACGTCAGAGGAACACTAGGCCAGATGAGGGTCAAGGGATCTGGGTTGGAGTCCTGGTTTTTGGAGGAACTACTGGCATTGGAGAGGATGAGGAGGAGAAAGATGCAAACCACACTAGAGCTAATACTACAGCTGTGAATATTGGTCCAATCAACACCATATTGTAAATCCCTGAAAATTTGATCCAGTTTTACTAACAATGACCAACATACACCAGGAGTGTCTTGTAACAGCTTATGATATGTTTCATACTGGAGAGAGTACCAACTCATTTTTCTCTCAGCTAATTTAATAAGGAATTCAGCAGCAGCCAAGACCTGCAGTGTTGTAAGTGGTGAAAGGCGATTTGGAGGGATAATTTGTAACAAATACAGCAGTTAGAATGGCTCCAAATGTGAGAGAGAATCAAGGAACAGATAAGGTGTATGTATGCGAGGTGTTAGAGAGTGGGACAGAGGAAGAAGGTTAAAAATAGAAATGGGGCAAAGAAAGGAAAACAAAGTGGGAGAAAGGTGTCAGTTTGAGAATCAAAGGGAGAGATACCATAACTGAACTGTGTGCATAAAACAAGCTCTTCCATCTCTCTCCTCTTCGAGCCCTTTTTGATTTTCACCCCTTCCAACCTTTACCCTTTGACATGGCAACAGCCCCCCCCCCCCATCCCATCACTCCTCTAGGCCACAGATGAGATCTGTTTCTCTTCCCTATCCTCCCCATCTGCATCTCCGTCTCCATCTCCCATCAGCGGCTGCCTCTTCTTCAGCTCTCTCTGATACTTGGCCATCAGCGAGGCGTAGATGCAGCCGTAACACGCGGCTGCAACCATCATGATGCAAACAATGCCGCACACCACGCCAGCAATCACAACTGTGCCGATGGCGCGGCGCACGCTCACAGGTCGGTAACGGGCACGGACACAATCCGGAGATGCCTCTCCGCCCCCGCCACCTCCTCCTCCTCCTCCTCCTCCACCTCCCGTGTTTGGAGAGGAGTCATGACCAGTGTTGCTGTTGTCAGAAATTGGGGTTGCCCCACTGGGGTTAAGAGCGTTTCTGCTGCACGGAGGAACGCCTCCTTGTCCAGAACGGGAACCCTCACCTCCACCCCCATTCTCATCTTCAAGTTGGAGGCAGTAGTTGAACATTTCCACCGGAACGCCACGAATGTCTCGCCCACGCAGATCCTTTGGTAGCGTGCACTCCACCGCGTCCACCTTCCCCCCTGAAGGAGAGCGAAAGAGGTGCAGAGACAGTAGGACAGGGATAGGTCATTCATAAAATGTCTTGTGCCTGTAAAGCACTACCAATTAACTGAGAGAGGGGAAAAGATAGAGAGTGGGGTGGTTGTGCAAACACTAGGATGAGTCATACATCACTTAACACACACACAGAGTTTGCGGTGCCCTCTACACTAAGTTGGAGATAGCCTCAAATAAGCGCTTCTATAATTCATGAGATGACATGCCTAGCTTTAGCAGAGCTCTGTGTGGAAGAAAAAAATATCTGACTCACTAATTCCCACAGGCGGCAGGAGGGTGGGGGATCTACTTTGTTATCATCACGTGCTGCATTTGTCTCCACATAGTATTTGCCTCCAGATTGAGTGTTAGAAAGCTATTGATAGTCACCCTCGCCGTCAGATACGTAAAGCAACAGAAACCATAAGATAAAGGCGGAGGAAAACAGAAAGAACGAGCAAGTGGTATTTAGCCAGATGCTTTTATCTCAGCATGCGACAAAAGAATCTCCTCTGCAAACAGAGCTCGCTCTCCAAATCTCTCCAGACATCCCAGGCGTGTGTACTTGAAGTGGTTTGCAGGAGATAGAAGTCAACACAGACTGCTGTCACCGAAACATTTCACACTTGTTCGGTGCTTTGTCTTACTTTCTGCAACATATTGTGCAATATCTACCCTTTTAACAGCTACTGACATGCTTTCATGTTTAACAACGAAATGCCTCCTTGTAATTCTTCTCTGCCGCTCTGGTGATTATTAAATGATCATGTCCGCCGTGTGTCAGTTTTTGTCTGACTTGTACTGAAGCTGAGCAGGAGAGTAGGGCCCGGCAAAGCAGAAGAGAGTAAAATGAAGCAAAGAGAAGAATGGAGCAGAAAAGAGAAGAGATGCTTCATTAGCGGGGCAGCTGAGGCCCGAGGCGCTGAGGTGAATGTAGATTTTTACACATGAATAGAGAGCAGAGAGCAGCTGTGGGTTATCTGCTGTATTAACAGCCTGCAGAGACACGTGGGTAACACACACAGTACACATGTCATATCCCCTAATTGAAATCCGACTTCTGTAACATAAATCAAACATCTACCTCTGTACAGCAGCCACTCCATCCAGTGTTTAAAATCGCGGAGGTTGCAGTCACATTCCCATGGGTTGTGTCCCAGTTCCAAGTGTCGTAGGTTGGCAAGCGGCTCAAACGCTGCCCTCTCCAAACCATGAAGCCTGTTTCCCGCTAGAGACAGCCACCTATGAAATAAGAATAACACTCATTTACTCTATTAACTCATGACAACTTTACCGTTGTGGCACTGATTTTAAAAGCAGGCAGCTAATACATTGAAGGCCCTATTTTAACAATCTAAGTGCACGGCGTGAGCGCCTGGCGCAGCTGCGTTTGAAGCATGTCCGAATACAAATTTGCTAATTTGAAGGCAGAAAAAATGGTCCGTGGTTCAAAAGGGCTGTACGTGTATGTGTGTGTATGGGCGTAACATGCAACAACCAATCAGAATGTCTCCCATTCCCTTTAAAAGCAAAGCGCGTTTATACCTTGGTGCATTGTTAATATGATGGCAGATTTGTACCAAAATATTTTTATTTGTAATATTTTGCATGTTTGTGTGATGCCGATCTTCTGTGTGTGTGTGTGTGTGTGTGTGTGTGTGTGTGTGTGTATATATGTAACAAGCACGCCAAGAATTCAACTGAACACATCTCCCTGTAAGACTAGCACGACCATGGGCGCAGGTGCATTTGCTATTCAAATGACGTGGGTAGGAAATTGACGTATCGGGCTTTGTGCCCGCTGTGTCGGGTGCAAGATAGGGCCCTCAGTGTACAACCACTACTGGGCACTACTTATCTTATGTTGAATTCAATTGTAATTGTATATTGTGTTATGATGTGCAAGTTGTAATTACTCACATAAGAAGTATTTCATTACATTAAAACGTTTGTTTGAAGTAAAGCACAGACCTTTGAAATGTTGGTGGATGGTAATAGTGTTCATAATGTTAACAATGTGATCTAACACTAGTGTTACTCTGGGGATCTGTAATAGCAGATTAATTGTTTTTAGGTGTTGGTTTCTACCTGAGGCTCTGCAGCTCATCCAGTAGTCCCAGAGGAACAGATGACAGGCCATTCAGGGATAAATCCAGACTCTGAAGACCCCCCAAACCCTGTAGAAACATCAAAACAAGCTCTGTTTAGTCATCTTTGCTCATACACTATGGTATTAAGTGTGCACTTTCCCCCAAACTCATAAATAAAATTATTAGCTTCTTTCACTATTTCCAAAGGGCACAGCTCATCCCTTGATGGGCTAATCTTGTTACATTTCAGATCCCAAGTGAAGTCGTGACACAAGCTTACCCTGCAGACTGCTTTGGTTCAGATAAAAGTGGATGAAAGTGTTGAGCAAACAGTTTATTACTAATTTACTACCTGGACAGGATCCCAGTCATGTATATCTGCTTAGGTTGGCGCTCCTCCTAAACGGAGCCTGTCGAGCCTCGCCCAGGAGTTGAAACAATGTTTTAGTAGTGATAGCAACTTCTCTCTTCATTCACATGCTGGAGTGTTTTGGTGGATTGAATAATTTGGTGCTATATCTCACACTGTGCATGACTGTATACAATTTAGCGCAATGTTCTGTATTATTCTCAGTATGAATAAGGCATTTTCTTGTCGTGTCAGTGAGATGTATTATATATGGTGTTATGTAATCTACAGTGCCTACCTGAAAGAGGTCTCTGTCCATTACAGTTAGTGAGTTGTTGTGCAGAGTCAGTCTTGTCAGGTTGGACATGTCTCTGAATAATCCAGCTGGTAAATTATCCAGGTAGTTGTTAGAGAGGTCCAGCTCCTAGAATACACAAAAAATACAATTTCACTTACATATACACCTTTGCATTTAACACGCCACATGTCTGATGCACTTATTGAAAATGACTTTGACATGAAAATTACATTTTATATTAAACCTTAAACTGGCACTCACATCAAGTGCTGTTTTAGGATACGTGTAAAAATCTCCATACGCTAGATGACCAATGTAACAATCCGTCAGAATGGAAAACCCACTCTTTACAGCAGATAGCTCAGCAGTGTGGAAGTAAATTGTTTTTCAGTTCACCTAATTATGGAGTTGTACATTAAGCATTAACAGTATCTGATTTGTATCTGATGTGCTGAATAACAAACCATAACAGTATTTAAGATTGGGAATAAACAGCAGCCAGCGGCTGTGACTTATGAGCAGCAGTTACCCAGCCTTTTTTTTAACAATCCATCATTTTTCGTTATTAAATTTTCCAATATTTCCAAAATTCCAATATTTCTAATAATGACTTTCCCTGCCAAACCCTTGAAAAAGAAAAAAAAAAGATCACTTATTGTCCTGGTGAAAACACTGCACATGGCATAGTAAACAACAATACAAGATGTTCAACTTCTTGGAGAAGAAAAATTCCACTGACAACAATAAAAAAAAAGAAAAATGGCTGCAAACCTCCAGAGAGGAGAGGTTAGCGAAGGCAGAGGCTCCCAGCGAGGAAAACTTGTTGTTGGCTAGCAGGAGAGAGCGGCTCCATGGAGGCAGGAGGTGAAGGGGCGGCAGAGAGGAGAGACCCCGGCCCCCGCAGTCCACCACCAGGCTGTCGGAGTCGCAGAGACAGGGAGGCGGGCAGGCAGAGGCTGCGGGTAGCAGCGTCGCCATGAGGCAGAGGACACAGATGAAGACTTGAAGACAAGAAAAAAGACAAATAAGAGAAAACAAACATTGTTATTGTTTCAGTGAATTATCTTTTCATTGTGGAAACCAATCAGGAGGATGTGTACAGAGGACTGCAGAGAAAGTAAATAAATAAGCGGACCCATAAAAAGGAATGAATTGAAGGATGGCGTGAGTGGATTAAAGTGGAAATGATTGTTAGAAACCAGGACTATAGCTTTTACAGAAGCTATTACAGTTGTCTACACACATGCAAAAAAGAGATTAGTTCTACATATTTGTCTAATTTGTCTAATTATTTTTAAAAAAAAGAAGGTAATTTTGTCTCAAGCCTATTCTGGTTAGTATGTCCAAGGCAGCAGTCTATTCACAAAGACATCGCTTTAAAAAACAAGCTCTACTTTGTTTGTTTCATGTTTGTATTTTTGAGTGTGTCTGGTTTTGTCTTTTTATTTGTCTTTCTGTGTGTGTGTTAATTGCATCTCACAGCAGTGTGAGTGACACTCGTGAGTAAAATCCCTTCTGTTTTAATTTGTTTTTGACTTATTGTGTGTTCAGACTGTAGTCATTTCACTATCATACCGTCTCTTTCTTTCTCACTGTTCCTTTATCATTCGCTTTCTAGTTTTTGTGTTGTTGTTTTTTTGCTCCCTTTATGTCTAGTTTTGCATCAGTTCAGGCCGTTCATTAATTTCTTTTCATATTCATTTCTTTCCCTGTCTGTCTGTCTGTCTGTCTGTCTGTCTGTCTGTCTGTATTTGCATCCGTCTGTTTCTCTTTTCACTCTGTAATTCTCTCTCGCCCACTTTACTCTCTATCTTTCTCATTCTCTTTCACTTCAAGTCTCTCGGCACTGCCCTGTATTCCCTCAGTGTCTCGTTACAGTGAATGACTTTGTTTCCGTCCAATGGCTTATCAGCACGACTTATGCTTTATCTCTCTGTGTATGCGTGGGCATATGCTTGTGTGTGCGTGCGTGCGTGTGTGTGTGTGTGTGTGTTAAGCACCAACAAAGCGTGATATTAAGAAAACTACTCTGTCTAAACTCTAGACACAGCACTTTCTTACTTCCTGACAAGACAGTTTGCTTCAACAGCAGATTTCATCACTTGCATCATCTGCATATTATTAGCATCAATTTCTCAGCGTGCCATTGCCTTTTGTCACACTATGTGTCACCCGCTCCATGTTGTATTTTCTCTCTCCGTTAGTCCATCTGTTTTTTCTCTAAATTTGCTCTCTTTCTCGTTTTCTCTCTCTCTTTCTTTTCACTCCTTTTCACCACATTGGCCGTCTGACTCTAAGAATGATGAAACTCTGTGAAATAGCCCTTTACTGGTCACTCCACATTCTGATATGTTAAAATTGTCGTAAAAATCCGACGATATGAGTGATTGCATCATGAAAGTCGTTTCATTCTTCTAAAGTAAGGCTTTTCCTTTGGTCTCTTATCTTACTACTAATAAAATATGAGACTAGTAATGGTGCAATGAGAAAGAGAGGATGCTTTAAACATCCCATTAAAATCATTTTTATTCCCTTTAAACTGGTCATAAATAGACTTCAAGTGAGAACAGACAGTGAACTTAATTAATCATAAATGATGAGTAATGCTGAATGATTTGAGAAAATGATGTAGTAGTTGAATTTTTATCACCTCTTTAAGCTCATCAAAATATTGTTGAAGGGACAGTTTGACATTTTGGGAAATACCTTTGGGAAATATACTCAGCAGCCGCTTAGCTTAGCTTAGCTTAGCGTAAAGACTGGAGGCATGGAGAAACTGACGAGCACACGGGGGATGTCAGACTCCAGGAAGTTCAACACATAACTCCCCTAAAGCCTCATGTGGTTTTCACACTTAGATTTTTGTACGGATTAAAGAAACATGCTAAAATGTTTAAACAAGTGCGCTTAAAGAGTGCTGTTTGGTTTAGTTGTTTTTTTTTACCTCTTGACAGAGCCAGGCTAGCTGTTTCTCCCTGTTTTCAGTCTTTATGCTAAGCTAAGCTAACTGGCTGTTGGCTGTAGCTTGATGTTTATTGTCCATACAGGTGAGTTGCATCAATCTTCTCAACTAACTGAACTAACTTCTAAATGAATAGGTGCATCTCCCAAATTGTATAACAACTGCTTTAATTATGTCATGTGATCTCTGAGTTAAAATCAATGCAAATGAAAGTACAGTGAGAATTGCAAAAGCAGCATTTCTTTACAACTGGGATTTAGATGTAAAACAAATAATTGGAACACACAGTTCAATTTTATCTTTCACTTGCATCTCAACTCCTCAAGGTAATGATGTCCATCTTTTTTTTTAACAGCAAATGTGCAAACACAAAACGTCACAATTCAGAGCTTAGTTTGATTATATTTATCTCAATAATCTTTGTTACTTGAAAGGTTTCATGGAGATTAGAAATGGTATTGCATAACACATTGTACAGTTGTGTGAAAACACATTGACAATGATCTAGAAATAGCGTCTTTTATCAGACAGCTTTTACCTGGCAGTTGACACAGAACACGACCTCCCATAACCAGGACACTGCCCCGTTTTACATTCCAAACCAGAAAGGGTCAGAAAGTAAAGACTGTGGCCTTGTAAGATAGATCAGTGTGTCACTTCTCCCTTCCTGTTCCTGTATGTGTTATCCTCTCTGCTCCATCCGGCAGTATAATCCTAATCTCTGGGAAAATTAACGTCACTTCATAAATGGATTGGATGGAACAGATTTTGAAATATCCTGAAGTGTCCTGTGCCATTGTACTTTGTGGTGGAAATGCTTCAGAGGGCCAATCTTCACTGCGGCAGCTCAGTAGGAATCTAGAAGGATTTTGCTGCACAGTGGCTGTGAATTTCCTAGAACAGGTTTGAAAAGATACAGTAGTGCGGATGATTTGTAAGGACAATGTAGTTCAGAGGTAGAAGTACTGTTATATAACTGAGAGCGAGAGTGAAAGAGAGCCGGGAAGAGAGAGGAACTCTGTATACTTTGCTGCTTCTCCCTCATATCATTTCATATTATATATAAGTTATTCTTTTTACTCTTTCATTCATTCCTCCTCACCACAACCTCTCCTCTCCTTTTTTTTTTTTACTGTACATTATAACTCCCCCTCACCCCCTCCCACCCTTCCTCAGTGCTGGAGCCTATCTTCCAACATTTATGGGGGGTTTTAACCACACTCATGGAGGAGGTAGTTGTTGTTGTTTTGGCTTATTTTAGCTGCTCCAAATCCTCTCTGTTGCTGCGCTCCACGCAGCCAAACCAGAAGGAAAACATTCAGCCACAGTCAGAGAAAGATTGGGAGGTTCAGTCCAAATAAGTCTTAAGTGGTTCTGTGCAGTTTAATTCAGTACGAACAGACTTAAGACTGAATCTTTTATAAGAATTCCCAAACACATACCGTAAAAGTGCTGACATTTAGGGCAAATGTAGGCTGGCAATGCTTTCAGCAATGGGAAACAAACTGAGACACGACATTAAAATGCAACACCATGTTCCTGTTTGATTGAAGACTTCTGAGGTAACTCTTAAGAGCAGTATTACCCAGTAGACTCCCAACACCCCCAAGTAGTTGTCAACTTTCTTTTAGTTGGCATGGTAGCTGGCACACCCATCTATAGTGTGTGCACGATTGTGTTTGAAGTTGTGAAAGGGTTCAAATAACACAGGTTGTAGGTAATGTTTGAATTGGGATAATAATTGTCTGTAAGTGTATGTTTGCAAGTTCATGTGTATGAATGAGTGTCATGCTGTGTGCATTCACTTGGGTGTCATGTTGTACTTTCTGCCTATTTAGTTTCTCTATCTGTACAAAGTTGCAGGATGGTGGTACACACACACACACACACACACAGACACACAGACACACACAAACACACACACACACACGCACACACACACACACACACACACACACACACACACACACACACACACACACACACACATCTACACACATCTTTTTTCTACTGCCATTTATTTTTTTGTGTTTGTCACCTTCATAAGCATATGAAGAGTCACATGACTCCTGTAAATGTGGGGATGTTTGACAGTGTCTCCTAGGCAACACTGTTTGATAACTCTGGGGCCTCAGCTGTTTGTAAGTTTATATCCAGGGGCCCCTGGGTGACACTGGATCCAGCTATGATGTCATCACCGCAGGCACCTTTGTTACTGAGCCCAGTTGCATGTTACCTAGGGGCCAAGCTGTTTTCCATTGACTCGCTGCTATCTTATTTCTGTAACAACCAGCTGCCCTCCATGCAACAGAGTGCCTGTATTTCTTACTCTAGCTCTTTAGGTTTTACATGGTCCTCTGGGCAGGAGTCTCACTTAAGGAGTTTAGCTTTAACTCCTGTGACTCCCAATATAAGCTACATTACCTGATACAACATTACAGTATGCCTTCACCTGCATGTAGTTAACAACCCTGAATCTCCTCAGTTGGAATATTAGGGCCAGTATCATTCAAAATGTTTTCAATACGATAAAGCATGATAAAAATAGGCCAATGTGTATCAACTGTACACTGATTGGTCTTCCTCAAATCAACTAGTGCCTTCAGTAGGACCAATAATGGGGGCATATTGTTGACAACATTTTATTATTTTGTATGCATGGTAGTCACACGTAAATTTTGGCTGCAAGGATCCAGGTTTTTTTAAAGGGATGATCTAAAACTTTGAAGATATTTGTGTCAGCAGTCATAACAGGCATGATGGATATGTGATAATGCCTTCACCTAACAGAGAAGTATCTTAAATATTATTATTCGTCATATCGGATGTGTAACCTACCATCTGTAATATCTCTACACACTGTGTATCCTGTCTTTCTACAGCAACAGTGTCTGTGTAATTTGTCAGAGGCTGTTACATGTCTGATCTCCACCGTAACCTGAGTCCTCATTTAGTTAGCAGATGGAAAATAGCCAGCCAGTGTGTGGTTACAAAGTGTGCGTGTGCTCGCCTCACATTTTTCATGTATGTGTGGATCTCTTTATACACTATACTGTCTACCATCTAACTCTATGCATGGCTTTTCTGTGTAAGGCTTAGAAAAATATATAAAAGAATACACTCGTACACATATTGTATAATATCAAGGTCCCAGCTGTGTCACCGTATTATTTCAACATTGACATGGTAATGCTGTGTTACCATAGCAACCGAGTGCTATAGACGTTGGTAAAACAAAAAGAGGAGACATAAGGAGGGAGAATTTTGTGGTTCATCATTTAACCCACATTATTTTTTTCTTTTGCGCACAAAACCTTTCTGCCTGACTCTTGGGCACTTAAATACTTACTCACACACAGGAAGTCATAGTCACACACACACACACACACACACACACACACACACACACACACACACACCATTCACTGACACATGCATACATAAGTTGAGGATAAGCAGGAACAGGGTGGAAGGATTTAGGCTGTACTCCTGCTGACAGTGTGAAGAGGAGAGTTTGTATTAGTCCTCCAAAATCTTGTTTTTTATACTTTATTTATTACCCCCTATGGCCTATGGTTTACTTCCAGTGTTTCTCTTTATTTCTGTCTTTCTCCCCTTTTTGTTTACTCTTGTCCCTCTCTCATCCTCCGTTTCTCTCCCACCTACTATATCTCTTTGCCTTCCCTTGTCTATTTCTTCTGGGATGAATTCTGCATCGGTAAGACAGAATCATTATTTTGACTTGGAGGGTGAGTGGGTAAAATGTAGGCTGATCTGCCTATCTAATTCATGCTATCTGTATCAATTTGTTGTGACACGCACACACACACAAAAGAATGGCCCATGGGAGAGTGTGACATGCATTGACATTGTTTTTGTGATAGTGCCTATTAATTAGCAGGAGTGACAGGAAAGACAAAGAAGGGGAGATATTATCAGTATAGCATACTTTGAGGCCAGTTTCAGCAAATCCACGTCTACATATTTCACTGCCACACCATCTATTTGATGGATGTGGCATTGCTTTCTACTGACCACTCAACTGGGCCTCAGTCCAAGGCTGACTACATTCAGAATTTGGACAGAAAATAAAGGATGCTTGGCTTCTGATTTGTCACATCCGCATCAGTGTGACTAGAATAGAATAGATTCTGCCTTGGATGTGTGACAAGTCGTAATGTATGCCCACTTGTTCCTGAGAAGGGATGGATAGACAGATGGTATTGATACAAAGCGAGCATGCACATACACACACAATATTGTTAGAGATAGTTGTCATGTTGTGGTTTTATTGTCATTGTTTCGTGAGTTTTTAGTCGGTTATTTGTTTGCTGATAGATACCTAGACAGACAGACAAACAAACAGACAGACAGACAGACAGACAGATAGAAATAGTAGCTCAAATTCTAATATTTTACTTGATTGTATACTACGTGAGATCTCTTATCATGCTAATTGGATGCCCTTTTCATAGGCGTGTGGAGTGTTCACAAAGACAAATCGAACATATCTCTAATGGCTATATTATTTGGGACCATTATCCGCCATTTTCTATGATTGCTTGGTAAGTAAAGTACTGTTTCTCCTCAGAAATGGGCCCTTTTCTTGCCACTGTCGCCTCAAATGCTTGCTCTTGGGGGGCATGCTGGGACTAGATAAATTATAGAGTGTGGTCTAGACCTACTCTATCTTTAAAGTGTTCTGAAATAACTTCTGTTATGATTTGACACTATAAATACAATTGAATAGCATTATTTTGGTATTACTTGACAAGTGCTAAACTGTTTGTGGTGCAGAGGATGATCCAGATTTATCCCATCCATGTCCTTTGAAAGTGGGCCAATACTATGTATTTGTGTGTTTCATATGGCACATTCCTGTTGTACCTGCACCAAACTGTACTGTGATCAGAAGAGAAGGGAAAATAAATAATAATGTGCATGCAGGTTTCTGTAGGCATTGTGCCCAGCTGGGAACTAGTTCAAGGACACCCTAGCTGAAGCAATCTCCTAATTCCTACACTAGAAGCCAAGCTGATGTAATGTCACAGCAACAATAAACTATACCTTAATTCCTAAATGACAAACATTACAAGCTACTGCCACTAAGGAGGTCAGGGGTCAAAGCCACAGTACCTTATTAGAGGATAATATTTCTTATTCCTAGAAAGATCAATGTTATAAAACCACTGTAGGAGAGAGGACAAGAATACATGTTTGTAGTAGAAAATTAAAGAGTAGAATTCAAGTTGCCCCTTCAACTTGAAACCTTGTTGTTTTAAAGTTTACTCCTTGTGAGTAAATGTGATTCCTGAGTCTCAAAATAACTTTCTAAGTATATTAAAATGGCTCTTAATTACATACTTGAATTTGCCAGATGCTTTGGATTGTTTGCTAACAAGCTGTCATTCCAGTTTCTATAAGTACGTCTCATGTAACAATAAGGGATCAGGCTCCACTCCAAGAATAATGTCACACACACACACACACACACACCACACACACACACACACACACACACACACACACACACACACACACACACACACACACACACACACACACACACACACACACACACACACTGTCACACTGCTATAGCTTCATGCCAAACCCATCACCCAAGCAGGGTTGAAAAGGGCCAGCAGCTACTAACCACCCAGTAATGAATTTGGTTTGTTGATACCTTCTCACAGCTGACCAATGTCTTTAAAAAGTTCAAATCAAACTAGCTTGGACAAGTAATGTGTCCAATCAATTTAACAGCCAGATTAGCTGCTGCTGCAGGCAGACAGAAAGTTAGTTTTGACTGTATAGCTCTACTGTGGCTCTGTTCCAAACCGTATGCTGCTCCTTTAGTCACAGCCCTGTATTACAGCTGCATTATGCTACAACCTCAATCGCGACATTATGGCTTCATTACAAACCAAATGTTTTAACCTCAGTCATCGTATCCATTCAAAGCCAAACCCTCCCGTCCTTTCACCCTCTCTCTCCGTCACTTTCTCTGTCACTCTTTTGATTATGTGGTCAATTAATCTGCCGGCTTAATTTGGGACTGCAACAAGGTGCATAAGCACGCACAGTGGACCAGATAAGCTACAGTGTGTGTTTATGTGTGAATAGGAATGAATTCATGCCTGCTTGCATGCAAATGTGTGTTGTGTCAGATGAGACAGTTTGCTGGTATCGTGGAAGCCTGGAGGCACCATATGGCCTCTCCTCCTTCATCCTTTATTTTCCAAACTGTTTTTTCTCTTTCACTACACCTCTTTGATCTCATATCTCTGTTCCTCTCCCTTCCCCACTGTTTCTAGCTTTCTTATCACTTCCTCTTTCTCACTCTTTCTGTCACTCTTTTTCTGCCCTCTACTTTGCACTTTTTTTTTAAAGCTCTTTTATTCTTTTTCTGTGTTATTATGGCACTTTCAATCTTTTCTTTGCAGTTTGTGTACCACTTTTTATTTTCACAACCTGGCAAGTCAAACATTGTTAGTATTGATGGCATAGAAATTATCTCAAGTATCAGTTTTTATATTCCATCTCTCTCCCTTTGTTTTGGAAAATTGAATGAATGAAGAAAGCCTGAATTAAGATGAGAATCGTTCCTGCGAACTTGCACATATTTCCTGATTATAAAACCATCTACCAATTATAAAACCACTTGACTAACATGTATGCTTTCAGTGACAAAGACATTATGCAAAAATCTGAGATGGAAATACATATATTGATCATACGGCACAATTTCTTTTTTTTACTTTAAGCCACAACATTTTTATATTTGGCTTTGAAAACTCAAAAACACCCATGAACTGAGCTTTCTCCACCACCTTTCAGAAAAGTGATAACACTTTCTTTCTTATGTAGGTTACAACCTTTCATTATAGATTAATGGCCATTAATTGAACATATTGCCAACACTGGTGACACTACAGAATGCCAACACTCATTTTTCTTGTTGATCTTTTTTCTGTCCCTCTTAAGGCTTCCATGTTGATTTTTGCAACATTTGAAAAGTTTTCACTCACCAAAATACTAATTGGAAACTGATCTTTTGTATCCTCTGTCTGGCAAATTCTATTTCTAAATATACACAGCTTTAAAGGAAAGAGCCTTGATGATCTGAACTCCGTCCTTCTCTGTATTGGAATAACTGTTAAAATGACATATTTGTTGGCTCTGATTTGATGGGATGCCTTACCCCTTTGATCTCCTATCTTTCGGTCACTTGAGACGTGTGTGTGTGTGCGCGTGTGTGTGTGCGTGTGTGCGTGTGTGTGTGTGCGCGCGCGCGTGCGTGCGTGAGAGTGAGTGTATAATAGTCTGTGAAGACCTCAAAGAGTAATAGCAGAGATCAGAGAGCTTCCAAGCTTTATGAGAAAAATACAGAGACAGTGAAAAAACAAAAGAGAGAGCCAGAGAAAACACCTGTTTTGAAAATGCTTGGCCGCATTGATTATGCACATTTTGTGTCAAGGAAGAATTGAGCGAGTGAGAGAGACTGTTTTGGCAATATTGTGTTACCTTAATGCAAAGAACGTAATTGCATGGAAAAAACGATGACTAACGGATAACCTTTTAGATTCTTCCTAAAAGGCTTTAGCAATACTGTTAATGTTATATTTACAGTATGTTGAGAAGACCTAATGAAATACACTGAGAGGGAAACCGAGACTGATCATGCAGTTATATTGAACTGGATTTACTGCAAAGGTGGATGAAAGAATGAAGAAAAGGTAGAGGATAGGTGAAGAGAGAAAGGAAGAGGTATGAGGTGATGGAGATGGAGGGAGATCGGGCGGCCCAGAGGGAGGTGTATCTAACAATTTAGAGGTACTGTGTGGGTGTGTGGAGGGACTGACAGATAGTGTTGCCCTGTTATTTAGTGTCTCCCCTGTTACACAGAAGTTTGTGGAATACCTCTCCAACAGGAAGACAAAGATCCCCATTTTTATAGTCTCTTTTCTATTTAATATAAAGCCATTTATTTTCTACAGACATTGTGGCATGTGTGCACCTTTTTTTGTGTCAAGTTTTTGTCAGATGTATGACAAAAGAGAGAAACAATGCAAAAAGGAGCTCAATTCATGTTTGCCTATTAGCTGAGAAAGTGTCTGGAGTCTCTCGGAGAGCAAGATCCATCCACTCCACTGTCTAATCCATAACACGCAGCTGTCATAGCTGTTGCTATGCCACCCGACTTCCAACGGATTTTTGTTTTGACTGAGTGGTATAAAAGAGAGAGACTGTGGGGGGAGAAAAATTAGGGCTGTGGGCAGAAAATTAGAGGAAGAGGGAAGAAGAGACGTATATGTCTTTTTATACACATATATATACTGTATGGAAGTGAGATATTTAAGAAAAAGATGGCAACCAAGAACAGAAAAATTTGAGGGGAAAAAAGAGAGGACAGGAGAAGGGTGGAAAAAGGAATGGGAAGCAAAAAAGGTAAAATGCATAAAAAGAGTGACAAATAACCTGCAGGTCTCTCCCCATCATTCTTTTCCCATGTTGTTTTGTTTCCACAGACTGCTGGCTGTATGAATACATACAGTAATATGGCATTTCACTGGAGGACTTGGCACGTGGCCAAAGACAGCTCAAAGCCCTCACCCGCTGTGTGTGTGTGTGTGTGTGTGTGTGTGTGTGTGTGTGTGTGTGTGTGTGTGTGTGTGTGTGTGTGTGTGTGTGTGTGCGTGCGTGTGGGCATGTTAACATTAGCAGCTGTCGAAACAGACAGCGTTTTTCCTTTTGTGTGTGATTAGGAGTACAATAAATGGGAAAAAATAGAGCAGGAACTTGGAGTTGAGTAGGAACAGAACACTTTTTTCTTCTCTTCTTGACTGTTTTTCTTAACTCGCTCATCTTTTTCATCTGCTTTTGTCAACTCACCAGGTCTGGCCAGGTGGTGGGTGGTAGTGCTAGGTGAGGGCAGGACGATGCCCTCAGGGGGGTGGGTGTGGGGGAGCATGACACAGAGCTCTGCAGCCTTCCTCTGTCAGAGGGGCGGGGCTATGGGGGCGTCAAGCCACCATGCCTGCAGCCTCCACTAGGGCGGCGACTGCGGAAAGCTACACCAAAACACCTGAGGAGAGAGAAAAAAGATGAGTGAGACAGACAGACAGACAGACGGATGGATGAGGCAGTATCACATCATATTGTTATTGCACAGGACTACACCAACTAATGTGCACATGCACACATGTATACACACACCCGTATACACCAGCAGCCAAGAAGGCTAAAGCAGCAGTTGCTGTGTCTGTGTTTGCCAGAAGGCTTCCCTGCATATATTAAAAATTTATTTCTGTGCGTATGCACGTGTTTGCACCTATTCTACCTTTTGTGTGTACATGTACTGTATGTGTGCGTAAGTGAATGTGCGCAATCATTGCAAGCAACTCCCCCCCCCAACACCCGCCCCGGTATTTCATAGGCATAAATAATAAATGTGTGTGTCTTTGGCAATTTACACGATCAGTTTGCCTTTCCCACAGACAGACCCCCTACTGCTACTGTCTGGCACAGAGACTGACACACAGAAAAACAAAGGGAGCGTGACACACGCGGAGAGAGGGGAGGAAGAGAGAAGAGGGGAAAGGTAGAGAGGCAGGGAAAAGACATTAACTCATAAATGAGACATATGGAGGGAACAAAAAGTGTGAAAAAGGAAGAGAAAGATTTAATAAACTAAAATAGACATTGCATCTGTTTGTTTGTGTGACACTGCCAAAGTACCCTCGGGCAAGGCAGGAGACAGTGGAACGCTGCTATTATTTTGACCTCTTCGCTAAATAATAAAGGTAACACAGCAATAATAAACCTAAAGGGAATTCTGAGTGAACAGCAAGAATCATGTCACATCGAGAGTACATCTAGGTCCTGAAATGTGTTGGAGACGACGGTGTCAAACTGATTCCATAAATTATATTAGCTCTGAAATCTCTAAAGTCATTTATATGATCCACCTCAGCAAATCTGTTAAAAAATAATCAGAACACTTTTCCAATAAAGAAAATTAACTGTTCAAAACTGTTCACATCAAACTATTGGACCGCAAGTTTAATAAGACTGCTCTGTAGCAGTTCTATTGCATGTGATCGACTCCTCTGGAATGTCATGGAAAATTGCATTGCAATAGAAGCAAGTCTTACTATTGCATACAATAAAGTTGGTTGTATGGTTATAATATTTTTATCCCTGTTTTTAGTTGTCATTTTGTTTTCTGTACATGATGGATGATTTGTTGCAATTAGTTTGCTGTTATCATTGTGATAGATGGACCTTTATTATTATTGAGAAAAAGGCTGAGAAAAAAAAGACCCAGTCCAATTACAGCAGTGTAATGAAACAGATCCCACATGCTTTGAAAAAGATGAGTCTTCTTGTCACTGTTGAGTCATTACAGTAAAAATAGGTTTGCGAGTGGGAAATTACCCTGGGAGAAAGCTGGTTGGAACTACAATACAACATGGCTGATGTACGCAATTGACTCGCGCCCCAAGGGCCAATCAGTGTAATTTTGAAAGTGCTGGAGTGCTGCTGAGACATGCATCTTTTTTTTTCCTATTTTCCATCTTCAAAACCCAATCAGCAGTGTGTGAAATATTGCACTAATCAGATTAGGCTGTTGTTCCATGGTTAGCGGGTTAGTTTGTAGGGAAAACTTTGAAACACAAGCAGGCTTTTTCCTGCACTACTCAGTTTGCCATGAAGTTGAGTGGTGGTGAATGTGCATTTGTACGTGTGTTTACACTCATTTGTGGATGTGTGTGCACAGATTATGTAAATTAGCACTTGCATCACCTTAAACAGGCATGTTAAACAAAAAAGACTGAGAGTATTTGGAGGTTAAAGGAGATGTGTTAGGAACAATATAAAGAGGAAAACATGATAGATGGATTTAGATGAAGATAGACAGACAGTATACAGTAAATTCAACATTCTATGCATATGGTCAAGCAGACAGACAGTAGCTGCTGCCACTTGTAAAAGTAACACTCCTCAATCTGTTCAGTGTCAGTGAGTTATTTACAACTGGTACATGCTTTGGTGGAAACTGGAGGAGAGGAAAGGAGAAGAAAAGGAAATGGGGAAGAGGTGAAATAAGTGAGAGGGTGATGATGAGGAAAAGAAGTGTAGAAAAAAGACAGCAATGACAGGATACAAAGGAAATCTAGGCGAGGCAGGAAATATGGTTAGGTAAAAAAAATGCAATGGGTGAAGAGAGAGGACATTAAAATTCTCCTCCACAACCTCTGCAATGTTTTGGTGTGTGTGTGATTGTGTATGTGCACTCAGTGGCGCTATTTGTGTTATCATCATTGCTATTAGTACCTGCCAAACCCTGAACAAAATATAAAGCTCTTGCCTAATCCCTTTGCTCTCTCCCTTCTTTCTTTATATTCCCTCTGCATATTATGCCTCTTCTCCTCTCCGTCATCTCTTCATCTCTATCCTTTCACTTTCTTTATGACCTTCATCTGTCAATTTTCACTATTCCCTTCCCTCCTTCCCCTCTCTCATTCCATCTCTCCCTCTATGGCTCTTTCCTATCCTTGGCAAAGAAACAGAAGCATGTACCGAGGATATTCGGCAGATGGATTTCCTGCATGTGATTAAAGTAACATTAGCCAGGCTCTACTGGGAAATTTATGTTGTTCTTTTTAAATGAGCACATGAGCTTTATTTGATGAATTCTGAAGCACAGATGAGAAATTAAGGGAACTCAAGGAATTTGGGAAGATTCCTCTCTGTTCTCTAGCTGTACATGTTTTCCTTTTTCACTTTGCTCGGTGGTGTGATTTTATTTTAACAATCAAAATGGTAGCGCCACAGACCTGTTTTTTTTTAAAAGTGTAAAAGTATAGTGCATATATATGCTATAGGAGAAATTAATTAACAAAGTAACAGACCGCTCCATTGTAATTACCCTTTTTACTGATTTCCATTTTTTTGATACACTGCAGAACATCAAACAAAGCATTCTTTATACGTTGAGTTGAATGCTTTTTTTCCTTTTTTGTAGTTCATTCAACTAAATATTTCTGTGGCAATTTCAAGTTGTGTGAAACCAATCTTTAATCCCTGCTTAAGCTTTAAGACTGTATATGTTGCTTTGTTGTGCATATTGGCCATTTGTCATATTATTCATGGATTTATGTTGCTTATATCAGGTGTACTATAGCCAAATACATGTTTATTGCTCGCTTCTTATTGTTTTCTTAACCATTTTGGAAATGAATGGGAGTGGATGAAAAGAAATTGGCAGAAATAACATTTTATCAGTTAAAAATTAGAAAAATATAAATTATTTATGCACATGATGAAATGTGCCTACATTTCATGCGCATAATCATGCTGGAACTGTCACTTAAATGATGTATTGGAGGTGTCTCAGAAGGTCACCTCTGTAGTCACATGCTACTGTTCGCCCATCAGTTTCCATCACGGTAAACGGGTGGTCTAGAGGTAAGCCTGTCTGTCAGGCTATTCTCAGAAAGCTTTTTTTACCAATTCGACCTGGACACAGGGGCAGCCAAAATCCACACATGCACCCATGCACACATTCACACACGTGTAAATACTTGGGTGCTAAAGTGGCCTGCATGTTGGGGAGTCAAGTAACACCTCCTCCCCTTCTCTGGGCTCCTCTTCTCTCTACTCTCCTCTTTCCGTCCTATTTTTTCACTCTGTTTATTCCACTAACTGTTTCTTGTCCGCACATAAGCCGGATTTATACGCCGCATGGGGTTGCAGAGGCTTCGTGCAGAGCCTCCGACGTGCATTTCCTCAAAAATGTAACCACACATCTGGGGGGAGTGATAACAAGTAGAGACCACCAACTGGGTTTGGTCAACTTAGTCTGCTGATGTTTTGTCCCACAAGTTTATGATGCAGGAAGGGATTGTTGATAGTGAGGAAGTGAGATGAAGAACGGTTCAGCAGCAATGGCCCTTTTTTATTTATTCTTGACAAATGTATATTTTGTGATCTTGCAAATCTATTTCCAGTAAGCATCTCCACCGTGATCATCCCACTCTATCACAGTGTGAATAAAAGAATGTAAATATGATTACTGTAGGTACTGTATATGCTGATTTTGTGTCTCAGTCATCTAAAGTAGCTAAACTAATACTAGTATTTTGCGTTGGGTTTTACTGTATGAGTGTGAATTTGCATATGCGTGCACAGCTTTGCTCAATGTGCCCACTTCAGCTCTTTTTCAGAGTATTTCATCATTCTTGTGACCTGCCTACTTGGCTTGACTAATAGTTTTTAATCAACTTGGCTGGAATTCTGTCCAATTTGCCACCAAATTGAAATCCACCTGCACTCAAGAGGACGTCTATCCATGTGTAAAGGCAGGTGTGTGTGTGTGTGTGTGTGTGTGTGTGTGTGTGTGTGTGTGTGTGTGTGTGTGTGTGTGTGTGTGGCCCCAGAAAGAGTGACATCACAGCTGTAAACACACAGTCCAATTATTGACCTTCAGCTCTACCCGCACGCACGCACACATACACACACACCTAAGCACATGCCAATTGCTTGACAACACGTGTTGACAAGCAAAATATGTACAGATATATAATTACATATACATATGGGTATGCAGACACATATTGTACATACACACACATGTTGTAAGAGTATGCACGTGTCCATAAACACACACATTAAGTTCAAGTATACATGTTAATGCATAGCATGCAGGTCACACTTTGTCATACACAGTAGATGTGCATGATAACATATTGATGTCATCATGCACATCTACTGTGTATGACAAAGTGTGACCTGTGACATTGTATATTATAATTATTATTACTAGTTTACCAACATGTAAATGTGCATATTCAGTGTTCTAGTCTAATACCACACTCTTAAATTACAGTATGTGCTGCATACATTTTATTATTATAAACCTGAGAAAAATCCAGTATTTTGGAGTTTTGTTTTTTGTTTAAGCACATTCAGACTATCACCCAGACTATCAACACATGTCTGCTAGAAATGATAGGCATGTCAAAAACAGGGCTAGAGCCTACAAAGTTTTACAGCAGGTAAAAAAGTAGCACACTACACAGTGGGCATCAGACTGAGAATCAACGGGATACAATAAAATAGAACCAATGAAGGGTTTTAACTTGATTAAGATTACATAAGATACTGTGTAGTTTAAAGAAACAAGTAGACTGAAGGCAGCCAAATAAAACAATTACTGTGTCTATTCACATTAGACCTATACAAATAACTGTAATTTCTTTGAGCTACATTAGTTTGTCTATAAAGTTGTCTGCATGCTTAAAAAGGGGCAAATGACAAGATATTAATTGTGACATGACCATTACAAAATAAATGGCTATAAAACAATACGCCTAATTTATGGTAGGAATGGCTGTATAAAGATATTATTTATTCACGTTTAGTCAGCAAGACAGAGCTAGATAAAGTCTTTAATACACTTAAAGCTTTGGCATGGAATCGGGACCTGGGTGTGCAGTTTTCACTGGAATCCATGGGCTGCCATGTTTGAATACCTCATGCATTTAAAAAAAAAGAAAGATATCTACATGTGTGGTACATGTGATATGCTAAAACAATATCACAGAATATTTGCAGCATCTTAACCTTAGCTAGGCTGGATTTCAACAGATTATGCCTCAAGAGGTTTGGTAGCAGCAGCCAGAGTTACCATAAGACTTCTTATAGAATCAAGTGGCTTAAAATCAAGTGGAATGAAAAATAGCAATGTCCTATTCCGTTCCCTAACATCCATCATACTGTATGTTTAGACCAAACCATTTGCCCTGCAGAGCCATAAGTATCTTTACACCGTAATATTTCTTAAATGGTCTTAAATGGAATACTGCCGCCTGTTTTAATATGTACTTCTTTCATGTGTATCTGTAAAACATAAATAACAGAAAGAAATATGCCCATACTTGTGTGTGAATAAACCCCTGATGCTCTCACCTTCTCCCATTGCCCATTTCTGCAAGCTTTGCTCCAGAACCACAGCCCAAAAATCCCAGTGAATGTGCATGTTGTGTGTATCCAGGAAAAAAGGTAGGGCTGACATTTTCAGCATCCACTTCCTCACAGCATTTACCTTTGGCCCCATCAAAATAAAAAATAGTTTGCTGAAAAAAGGCAAGTCTGTCCCTGTCTGCACTCTACTTTGTGTGACATAGTACATCTTTAACCCAAGTCGTAAAATTTGATCAGCAGCAGTTACGTTGAAATGAAGTGTGTTTGGGTGTATGAGTGATGAGAAGAGAACTACACCACAAACAGACTTACCTTTTGACCAAATATCTCAGACTGCACCAGCCTTATAGCTTTCTCACAAGAGCCATCCTCAGCATAAATATCCTTAAATTA
>NC_045755.1:11649416-11660321 GCF_008692095.1 Etheostoma spectabile | reverse complement strand
AAAAAAAAGATCAAAAATCTCTAAAAAGAAAACCTGTTACCCCTTCAGTTAAAGAAATCCTTGTATTCAAGATCCCGGTCAAAGGAATAATGTAGGAATAATCCTCCTTTCTGTATGGAGACAATCCCCCCAGCATCAACCCACCAATAAAATGTGAAAAAGGAGGGCATGTGGAAAAACAAATGAGGTGAATAGAGGCTTAGAGACACAAGAGGACGGAAGAGAGGATAAGGTCCGCTGAGGAAGAGGGATGTAGATAGTTAATCCTTTTCTTCGGATCTATTCCCTATATATGAATGACACATCCAGCGCCGTCCTGTTCACTGGCTTGTGCGCTGCCGTGTGCGTCTGAGAGGCGTGAGTGTGTGTGTGAGAGAGAGAGAGAGCGAGAATGAGACAACAGCGTTAGGTTGCTGGCGTCACGCGCTTGCCCTTCTGTGTGTCGCTATGTTTGTGATTCCTGCACTCACCACGCGTCGGAGTGTGTGTGTGTGTGTGTGTGTGTGTGTTGTGTGTGTTTATCCATGCATGTACACTTAAGGCTGTCTTTCTTGTGTGTGTGTGTTGTTTGTCCCCACCTCCCCGTCCTTTTCCTATGTGTGTGCAGTTGTGCATGTGTGGCAGGAGAATGTGTGTGTGTGTGTGTGTGTGTGTGTGTGTGTGTGTGTGTGTGTGTGTGTGTGTGTGTGTGTCTTGTCAAATATAGTAACATTAGTGTATGCTGCCTCTGTCTGCCTGCAGCTCTCCCACTGTGACAGAGAGAGGATCAGGGAGGTGGAATACAGAGTGATAATACGAAAGGGTGAAAGCAGAGAGATATAGTGGGAGTAGGAGTTGGGGAGGGGAGGGCAAAAAGAAAGGGAGAAAGTAAAAAAAAAAGAGGGAGATGGCAAGATAGATAGACAAGAGGTTAGTTGAAAAGGATAAAGGTGGGAAGGACGGAGGGAGATAGAAGGGGGAGAGACAGAGAAAGAGAGGTGCAAGAAAGAAAGAAAGAAAGCTGTAGCACTAGAGGGAGGGAGGAAGGGAGAGATCAGCTGATTTCAGTGAAGATGAGAATCTCCCTCTGCCACATGGGCTTTTCTCTTCCCTCAATTTTTTTCTCCTCACATCTCCCTCGCTTGGCTTTCATTGTCATTCTCCTCCCTGTGGCAGCTCTTCTAATGGCTGGCTTTGTGTGCGTGTGTGCGTGTTTGCGTGTGTGCGTGTGTGCGTGCAGAGAGAGAATGTGTGTGCATATGGCGGTAAGTGCACACATGTTTTAGAGAGCTTGTACTTGTATTTTTCACATTGTGGGGACAACGATCTGTCCTCATTCATTTAGGGACAAAAAGCTGGTCCTCACAAGGGGTTGGGGTTATGGTTAAGGTTAGGGTACATCCTCAAGAAGTTGTAAGCCAGTGTTAACGTAAGTGTGTGGTGTGGTTTGGTGTGTGTGTGTGTGTGTGTGTGTGTGTGTGTGTGTGTGTGTGTGTGTGTGTGTGTGTGTGTGTGTGTGTGTGTGTGTGTGTGTGTGTGTGTGTGTGTGTGTGTGTGTGTGTGTTCTTTTGTGGAAGTAATTGTAAGAAAGCTTTGGAAGACACCAGTGATACAGAGACAGACAGGAAGAGGGAGGGTGGGGGAGTAAAGGGGTGTGGGGGGGGGGCTGTGTGTTTGTTTGCACACAACATATAATTACTTGGCTGCTTCCTTACAAGGACTGAATCATAG
This sequence comes from Etheostoma spectabile, assembly GCF_008692095.1. Lineage (NCBI taxonomy): Eukaryota > Metazoa > Chordata > Actinopteri > Perciformes > Percidae > Etheostoma > Etheostoma spectabile. Next base: position 11,658,611 of record NC_045755.1, on the reverse strand, counting down.
TTCACACACACACATACACATTGTGTTGTTAATGAGCATGTGAATTATTAAGCTGGAAAGTGCATCATTTTAATGCACTTGAGAGCATGTGAATGTGGAAAACTGGGCAAACCGGTGCGAGTGACTTTGAGGTCTGACACCCTGGTTGGCAAAATACATGGATCATAATCTCCAAAGCTAACAAATGTATTGTCAAATCTGGTATCTTTCCTCTCTTTTTTTTTTAGCAAAGAGCAATGTTCAAAACATTTAGATTGCAGCTTCTCATTTTTTACTGGCACTTTCACAGGTTAAAATGACCAATGTTGCGTGGACTGAGTGTTTTTGAGGGATGGTCTTCTCTCTAGCCGTCCAAGTCATGTTGATTTTAGGAGTCGCCTTCCTTCCAGTTAAACATTCATTCCTATAAGCTATCTATAATTGAACATGATCAACTTATAGTTTTGAGCCAGGGCCTCGTGAAAAATCAGGTGTTCTAAATTTAGCAAGAGACACCTGTTATTTCCTTGTGCCAGATACATATTTAATTGTCAGATCCCCAATATTATAGGACTCTATAATATCTCTGCAACTTAAGTTCCCAGTAGGCAGCTGTTTTAGGCAAAAAGTCCTATATACCCATTGTACACTACCTGTTTCGAACCAGAAGACATTTAGCTCCACCATGTATATATATATATATATATATATATATATAGAGCCATATACTTCACTATGTAGTTGGAGGAGACCAAACCCGACCAATAATATCAGTGAATTTTTGACTAACACTTATCAAATGGCCAGAAACACAACTCCAAATGAATGCAAATGCTGCTCCATTTCTGCTAAATGTGTAAATAAATAATTGTTTGCCAACAAGTTTGCTACATTAACTTAGTAAGGTGATTATTCTGACATTATGAGTCTTTTACTGATCCAAATGTACTCATACATTAAATTCTCAATAAATTAACTATTTTAATCCCTTATGATAAATTGAGTTAAGGACAAAAAAGCAGTGTCATCCGGATGTTTAACCAAACAATCAGCCCTAAGTCCAGGATTTTGTAACTGGTTATATTGCAATTAATCAGGGAAAAAAAATAAGCATTGAACAGGCATAAGAGAAGGAAATGTATGGCCATGTCGTCCTCCCCTTCTTTTTACTATTGAGCAGCATCTACCTGTACTTTATTTCCTAATGCCACATTTATTTATCTCCCTCTCTATTTATTTCCAGTTCTTATATGCAAATCAGGGGGCGACGCTCCATTGTTCCGACCTCTCAATAACCTCTTGAGTAACTTCTTGAAGTAAATAAATGTGGACTTGGTAAAAAATGTAAAAAACCTAAAATGTAAAGCTTTTAATATATTTATTAACTAACTGATTCATTTTACATGAATATTTACAATTATTTAATTATTTATTGCCTCATTTATTTATTTAATGATCTATTTCAAAGGCGTATCTATATATTTACTTGTTTATTTATGTATTTATTCATTTATTTAATATTGAATAATATGGCAGTCCATATACACCTTCCTGAGTTTGAATACATCACTGTCTCTCACCCGCTCCATGGCTCGGCACAGGCCAAAAACATTAGACTGGTCAGCTGGCCAACAAACACACAAATACAACCTGAACATGAGTTACAAGAACATGGCTTACTGGCCAAACGTGGGCGCTTGCGCTGGCTGCATTTATTTTGAATGTACTTCCTGACAAACACAAATTCTAGTTTAAGCTGCCAGTAGCTGCTGCCACTGCTGGCTATATAGGACACACTCTTCAATGGTCGTTATGAAAGATGATTGGCTGGAGTGTCAGTAAAGGTTCATTAAGCTGTTCCACATACAAATTTGATTTTGTTGTCTATTATTGTTGAAGGATGCTTTCTAGTTGAACAAACATGCTTTTATAACAGCAAACGGTGAGTGTGTGTGTGTGTGTGTGTGTGTGTGTGTGTGTGTGTGTGTGTGTGTGTGTGTGAGTGTGTGTGTGTGTTTTAATCCCAAAGGTGCAATTAGTCCTCTAATTAGTTCTCCCCCTTCCTCTCTGGGTGCAAGGGTCAGTGGAAAGGATGAGCCACAGTGATGCAATTTCTTTTTTTTTTTACCTTTAGTACCAGGTTCAAGGACACTTTGAAATAGTGGAAACGTTGTATGCTATAGGCCTACAATAGTAGCCTAAATTGATTAATTTGTCTTTTTTCAATTTAAGCTGTGTTGTGCTATGTGGTTGGGATACATTCATAGATGTTGATATGTGATACTTATCTCACGCTGCCATTTTGGCTAGGTGCGTCTTGTAAAAGAGGTAATGCATCTCAAAAGATTTTGTGGTTATATAAAGGTAAATAAAAAATGAACATGTATTTCTGTTTCTGGTCCTCAGGCTTTCTGGGCATGATCAGCAAAATAATTGATTTGATTGAGCCATTTCTTACCAATGGAGAGAGTGGAGATAGAAAACCCCATTACAGCACTTGAACTTCATGTCCCTTTGCTGCACTCAAAATTCAATGTTTCAACTTTGAATTTGATTTTTGATGACCTTTTCAGTGTGCAACAGATTAAATGAAGGCTGTCTGTGATGTAACCTGATAGCAATCCATAAAGGATGAAAAAGACATCCATCCAAAAAAAGGTCTCCTGCACCCAAGCCCTTTATCATCATTATCGAGTTACTTTTATTGGCCACTGAATTTTGTAATGCAAATGTGAATTACTAACCATCCCTAACCATCATTGCCTTTGCACTGCACCCTGCACCCCTTGCGGTGAGCAAAGCTAATTCCTCTGATCATGAGTAGAGAGCCTTAGCCTTTAGAAAAAAGATAAATCTGGAATTACAGTGATATTGCTAACAAAAACTTGTCATGTATACAGCGCAAGATGTTAGAAATGGTACACTCATTGGCTGAGAAACTGGCAGTTTATAAAAGTTAGTTGAATTTTATCAACAGCTGTGTAAAGACCAAGCTCCAAGCTCCTGAAGCATCTCCTTCAAGACTTAATTCACTGATTGAGAAGAAAGAGGTTTTTAACACCAGATAAGAATGCAAGGTAAGCTTGATTTATTTGCTCCTCCAAGGGATGTGTCCACTTTTTTGGGCTGTTTATGTGTCTGGCAAAAAGGCCAACTGGCATGAGGATCCATTGTTAATGCCAGCACCTCCTGCCAAGGCGATTTTTATGGCCAGTTCTGTTTCATCAATGATGCAGGAAATACGTGATATGAAAAATGATTACTGGCAGTGGTTTGGAGCAAGAAAGTTTTTTTTTTTTTTTTTTTTTTTTTTTTTTTTTTTTTTTTTTTTTTTTAACTTTTCTGCCTGGCTATAATAGCCTCACCCAGCATTTCTTTTTCAAATATATTCATTCCCCAGCTACAGGAATATAGGTTTATTTATTATCCAGGAGACATGATTAAATCCCTGCACTCTTTCCTGTTCGTCGCCTCTAATATTGATGATATATGAATTTAAACCCAGTCTGTTGAATTCGTAATACGTTGCAATGCGAGCTGTATGGATGTGTATTGTCTCTCCCCTTTCTGCAACAGCCCTCGTCCCCTCTCTCTTTCTTTTCTACCAGTTCTGTCTTCTCCTTTGTCTCTATCTCTCTTTTTCCTCTCTATCTTTCAACACCCCCAACCCCTCCCTCACTCTGTAATTTACTGTGCTATTGGGTGACTGTCAGTGAAGATGAATTGGCTCTAGTCTTCGTACTAACACCAGGTCTGGCCAGACACGTTTAGCGCTACCCTAGTTCCTGCACTGAGCAAGTGCAGGAAAACACACACACACACACACACACACACACACACACACACACACACACACACACACACACACACAGATTGTATTTGTCCATGGTGTCATACCAGGAGTCATTTGTGTCTTTGTTCCCATGTATCAGTGGTTTCTATTGTCCATGAATTTTCCTCATGTTGACCAGACAGTTTTATGGCCCTTTGGTCAATACGGTCAATGAGGGTTGTTCCATATGAAATCAATCATGTTTTAATTCATGCTTTGTAGCACATTTTTCCTTTAATGCTTATATCAAATAGCCTATTGTATTCCCATTACTTTTTGTTAGTTCATACAGTATGTCTGGTATTCTTGTACTCTCCTTGTACTTAACTTTTAAACTGTTTTGTAAAACACAGTGTGGCATGAAATGTATTTTATTGCCACAATTGATTGATTTAAAGATCCAATGAAATAGAATCTTGATCTTCCTGGAAAAGATGCGTTGATGCTTTGTAGGAAAAGTTGCATTGTCAGTAGTGACCTCGGGCTGAACTCTATATTTATAAACTATAGCTATAGACACAGAGGATATTTAAACTGCCACAACAGTGATACACTGTTATCAGCAGCCACTCATGGTGATTAATTATACATAATATCTCCTTTATACATTATTTACTGCCTTACTTTTGGGCCTCAAGAGCACATTGTAACTGTATTCATATGCAATACCTACTGAATATAATCAACAACTTAATAAATATTATTGTTATTGCTGTAATCTATAATCACACTGTGTGTATACAACTGATATAATGTTATATGTACAATGATAAATACACTTATAGCAAGATATATGTTGCGCTTCCTTGAGCAGTACTGATGCTTCTAGAAATCAGAATGCTAAAGCCGGGGCTAGTAACCTGAAACTCAATGTAGTGTCTCACCCTCATTTAAGAAAAACAGCACGACCAAAAGTGCGCCCTCTAGAATCCTAACCTGTAATAGTTTAGGAAATTCAATAAATGCAGCCAGCCTTGTCTTTCATTTTTCCCTGTAACACGCTATCTGTCACTGCAGGATAAATTAAGTCTTACAGTCAACGGATTATGAAGTATCGTAGGCGTACACTCACTCTCGCACACAAACACACACTCACACAAAGTTGATCCCCTCTGAGAGTCTCATTAATTTGGCCAAGTTGATTTGTTCTGAAAGGCTCTGAATTCATCACAGCCAGACAGATGGTAGAGAGGGATTTCCTAGAGGAGAGGAAGAAGAAGAGGCAGAGTGGCATGGGGCAGACAGAAGACGAGTGTGAGGGAGGAGGGGGGGGGGACAAGAGGGATGAGATGAGGTGAAAGAAAGAAAGTTTAAAATGTATAAGAAAGGGAGCGAGACAAGCAACAAGAGTGCAAAAGAAGAATCAAGTGAAAAAGAGAGAAGGATAGTTGGGAGATAAGTGGGGGAGAGGAGTGAGCAAGGACCATCTGTCTTTTTAGAGACACAGAAACAGAAAACTAGGGAAGGATAAAGGGAAGTCCAGGAAAAAAGGGTGAAGAGAGATCCACGTTTTTTCTTGACTTTGCCTTTAAGGAATAGTTTAACATTTTTTTTAAGTATCAACTTTATGAATTGATATTATGTCAGTGTTGTGTTGACAGTGAATGAATCCAGGTGTAACAAGATTTAAAACTATGCATCTTGTTTGTTTAACCTGTACATTAACAGAAATTGGTTTTACTGGGACTTACAGTGCTGTACATGTTGGAGCTATTTATTGCAGAACAACGGCTGTGCAAAGTGACTGTGCACTCAACACACATAACAAGTTCACACAAGTTTACATTTGGGGCCTTCGTGCCTGTAAAAAAAAGTCAAACCAAAACATGTATTTGACAACCTGCTTTTTAGCTGGACATGCTGCACAGAAGTATTGGGAAGAAAGAAGAAACCAAAATGTTGAATTATTCCTTTAAAATTCAATACAATAATGACGGCTTATATAAATAATTATATAAATAATAATTATAAATAATCTGCTTAGTGAGGTAATGGAAGAGTACCATGTTGATCTCCTTTTACATCATAAAATCAAATTAGCTTCTCAAAATGTCACCACTTTAATTCACTTTTGATCTGTGATGAAACAGCCCTGTTTTGACCACAAGCTACCAGGTAAACATTAGGAACAAAGGAAAGAGCAGCGCAGTTTGCAGTCACTCTTTCACACACACACAGGAACACGTTTCTCCCTGTCTCTCCACTATGAATGATTTAGTGAGCGTGCCTCCAACAGGCCTGCTTAAGGAGGCTTTGAAACTAGGTTATCTTAAGGTAGGCTCTGCTGACTTAGACGGTCCACACACACATATACCCAATAGCATTTATTTCCATTTTAAAGAAACAGGCTACCAATTTAATACTGTCACTTCTGTTCTGTCACTTTCGACACAGCTAAACAGGGGTGACAGAATCCTCTGTCCACCTTTTAGCTGTGTCAGAGGCTTTCACAATAATAAAACAACAACAACAGCATTAACACAGCTGTATGACCTTAATTCACTATTATATGTTTATAGTTAGTGTTTGGTACTTTCTACACCACATTGAACTTGTTACCTGCTTGCCAGATTATTAAGCATAAATTTGCAGCCTCATTCAGTTTGTGTGTGTTTGTGTGAGTGCATGTCCTGTGTGTATAATCCAAAGCTAGTATGTCCGAGCCAACACGTGGCACCATTTCCATTCTTTTAATGGAAGAAATATCATGTGGCTCTGCCCGTACATGCCCCTCTGTCTCTGCATCCTTGATGTTTAAAAAGTTGCGCATGAGAAAGTGAGAGACACTTCTAGAGAGAGCAAGAGAGAGAGAGAGAGATTATCGTGAGAGAGGGGGAGAACGAGGGAGAGAGGTTGAGTCATCATCCTTTTCGTCCAATCCCAGGCATCTGCCTGTTGCTTTGGTAACGTGATGTCAGTGCAGCCTCTGGCGACTCCTCTGAGGTTAGCGAGATTCAGCACAGAGGTGTGTGTCTGTGTTCTTGTGCCTTTCCCTCAAATTTGTCACAAAAACAACTAGACTTCAGTTTAAAGTCAGAGTTCAGGCTTAATTTTTTACCAGTTATAATAGTTAAATGAGTTAAAGTCAGCAGGATGTCCTAACTTGTGTGTGGATGAATGTACATCTACCTAGATCTGTGTGTTTGTATGTGTCTGTGTGTGTACTTTCCTGAGAGTGTTTCTTTGTGTATATGACCATACATGTTAGTATGTAAGTTTTAATGGATCTCTATGTGTGCATTTTTATCTTTTATCTATGTGCTAGTGCATAAATTGCCTGTGCTGTGGAAGTGTGTGTGTGCATGTGTGCGTGCTTGCGTGCGTGCTTGCGTGCGTGCGTGCGTGCGTGCGTATGTTCATACTTCAATGATTTGACTCCTTAAATCCTTTTACCGGCTGAAACAGTGTTTGTTGCCTGGCAACATTAGTTTATTGATTAGGCTATAGGCTGTTTTTTTTTAAAGTCACTGCTTTTTCTGGGAAACCCGAACAATAATTTTGGTGTTTGAGTTGAAAGGTTACTCGGTTAAGTGTTTGTGGAGTAAGATTAATTTGTGTCAGGGTTTTGAAAAAATATGTGTGATGGGAGATATTAGGCAGATAAAGGATTCACTTATCCAGAGTCCATTGGCAACATAACAAGACAAGGTGAACAGTGGGTAGTTCTTCAGTATGAGAACAAAAACTTGTACCTACTAACGATACATATTATGTTGAATATATATATATATATAAAGACAAGTTAAACATAAAGAGCCTCAGAAGATTCCATGGTCCAGAATGCAATGCAAAGACATTGTGTTTCGAGGACACTCACTGTAAAATACGTCCCTTATTATAAAATCACACATCATGTAACTTCAAATAAGGGTTAGGTTTGCATTGAAGATCACAATTCAGTCATTGGGGCAAGAAACACTAGTAGTCAGAAAATAATCAATGGTCAGAGTAGAATGACATTTAAATTTGAGGTAAAACTGAAGTGCCTGTTACTATCAGGAATGAAAATCATTTAATACCCCATGAAAATCTTGTTTTGCCGACCTCCAGTGGTTTTCACTTTACTGCAGTAATGTAGAAGTGTACTCCAAGGTGTGATAGTACACTACTCCACACCTCCCACTTCATTTTTGTGATCAAATTTTTTAATGTATTTTATATTCAAAAATTAACAAAACAAACAATTACAAACAACACGCTGAGACATGGAAAACGTCCCAGAGCCAAAAACACAGAGAGGAAAGCTGGGAGGGAGGGTTACAAAACAACACATGCAGACGCATACACACACAAACAAACACATACAAAAACAGACACACACACAGACAGACAGACACAAGACAAGGGACCAATCACATGCGCGGGTTGAGGTGATGCTCCATATATATATATATATATATATATATATATATATAGATATATCCTGTGAATGAAATTGTAGTGAATCTGCGATGGTCTGGATTGGGATATACTTTTGGAATGTTAGACCATACATAATGGCGGTCGAGATCGATACCCAGGCCTGGGCAATCAGGTGCCCAGATCCTCTCAATAGGAAGGGCAGAGCGGCCAGATACCACCAAGAACTGAAAAAGCCTGGATACCATACCACAGTTTTTAGGCTGCACAGTAAATAACTTCCAAATAGGATGAATTTGCAAAGTATTCTGCCAAGGGACACTGTGTGCCTTGAGTGTCGACCTTAACGGCAGGTTAAAAAAAAGGAAGAACGTGGTAGATCGAATGGTAACAAGCCAACCTTGCTAAAAATGTCTTTTAGACAACAAACTCCCCTTTGTTCCCATTGTGGGGCTATTATCGGCCTCCCATCAATCTGGAATGCTGTATTATTGAATATAGGGGGGGAAAGTGTGCCAGTTACAAGCTATACGTAGTTGACGTAGTTAAAAGCGTAGTTGGCACTGTTTGTTAGAAACATTGGCAAAGAAAACGTCATGTAGTGACCAAGACTCTGTCATGGCACCTTCTAAACAGATGTATCTGGATTAAACCAGGTGAGGAGGGGTCTCAACATGAAGGACCAGAAATAGTGTTTGAAGTTGGGAACTGAGAGGCCTCCATCCTCTTTCCTCCTCTGTAGAGTAGACATCTTGAGTTGCGGCCGCTTGCCTTTCCAGATACATTTTGATACTGCTTATTGTAATTAATGCAAATAGCCAGCAGGAGGGGAGAGAGGTAACATAGAGCTCACAAAATTGACCCCGGGTAAAACATTCATTTTAACCACTGAAATACGGGCTTGAATTGACATGGGGAGACCCATCCATTTTTCCATCTCTTTCAAAACTTTCAAAAGGCCATGATTGTCAACAATACTTGGGTTGCTTTCAACAGTGTTTTTTAGGTTATTCACATCAGATCTG
>NC_045755.1:11649221-11649406 GCF_008692095.1 Etheostoma spectabile | reverse complement strand
GGCTTGCAGTCAGAGATGCTAGCTTAGCATGGATAGCAGTTAGCTTATTGTCGGCCCATCTGTTGTATCTGGGACTGGAACTGAGAAAAGTGTGGCTCAAGGTAGCAATGGCGTATGGTTTGTATCGCCGTGTTGGACTTTGTTCTTGTTTGCCGTTTTGCTTCAAGTAACTCTAACAAGCACAA
>NC_045755.1:11648126-11649211 GCF_008692095.1 Etheostoma spectabile | reverse complement strand
TATCAAAGTTGGAACCATATAAAACAACTATTTGGCAAATTTGGGCCAGGAGCTACACCAAGCCGCCATCTCTATCCAGCCTATCACGTGACTCCCCCACACCTCCCACTTCTTGTTGTTTCTATATACAGTCACACATACTAAGACACACAAATGAAACACACATGCCCTCATGCACGCTCACACACAACCATTTAATCTTGCTCACTCTATTATTGATAGTCACGCTTGGTTGAAATGAAAAAGGTTTTGCCAACTCAACATTATTAAAAATGTCTTTTGTATTTTTCTGTCTTCCCTCATGTCCCACTTAATCCCTCCATCATTCTCTTTCCACCTGGTCCACCTGACTCCATTACATCAACGTTACGTCCTTTGATTACAATGTCTGTGCTCTATTACAGACCTTTCTTTCTGTGTTTGTATGTTAGCTTCCTGCAGCCCACACTCTTTCTGTTTTTGGTCTATTTAATGTGTGTGTGTGTGTGTGTGTGTGTCTGTCCTTTTGTCTTAGACTCTCTTTTTCTTCTCTCTCTCTCTTTCCTATTTTGCTCTCTTTTCCCTTTAGTGGTTATCTGCTTCATACATCCATAAAGCTCTGCCCAGTGTGTGTGCTTGTGTGAGTACATGTGTGAAAAAGAAATAGGAAAAGAAAATGAAATGACCTCACCACTAGTGGTCTTATTTTCAGTGTCGCCTCTGTGCCAACAACTTATGGCCATTGTGCCAGTTTAATTTATTGACTGTGTGTGTGTGTGTGTGTGTGTGTGTGCGTGTGTACGTGTGTACGTGTGTACGTGCGCGCGAGTGTGTGCATGTTACAGTATATTTAGCCTCGACTTCAGGGTCTTGCTAAGGGAACCATCAACACCAGTTCAGCTCTCTGGTCATTTAACACAAGCTGACCTCTTCACCACCTTGTGCAATACACACACACACACACACACACACACACACAGCCAAATGCTAAACTATGTAAAGAATATGAGTACACGCAAGCACCCATTTATAGAACTGCACAGTCACCATGCTCTGTTTCAATTAAAATATACAACTTAAAAACCATAGATAGATAGATAGATAGA
>NC_045755.1:11642735-11648116 GCF_008692095.1 Etheostoma spectabile | reverse complement strand
GATAGATAGATAGATATTACCTCCCCTCTTTCCCTCTTTTTCAACCATCCTTATCGCTTTCTTTCTTCACAGTCTGTCAGGCACTTGACACTCTCACTGCCTCATTTAGCAAAAGGCCAGCAAGCTGGTCACCTTCCCCTGTATCTTTTTGTCTCTCTGTTCAATAACAGTAAGCTTTAGTGGCAGAACTATGCAGCCCCGGTCTCTTAACATAGCTACATGTTCACTGTTAACATTTAACAAGTGACAAACAAGTGCTACATTATTGTAGACAAGTCATAGAAGAGCGGTTGAGGTGGATTGTGGGTGTACAAAGCACCAGACAGACAGCTTTAACTGTCTTTCAAAAAGTATTTGCCGTTGCAAATTAATAGTAGTTTACATAAACACTAGAGAGACTTAAAGTTATCAGATATAAAAATTAAAGCATTTTAAAATGTATTTAAAACATTATTTTCAGGTCCTCAAAGGCACATTTTTTCAGTGTATTTCCAATGAATAACATTTCAACATTTGACCTACAATTTGCTGATCTAGTGGGGCATAAAAACATATGTAATGCTACATGTATGATTTTAATTTATGAGACAACAATGCAGTGAAACTTTGAGTCTGTAGTCTGCTGACTCCTTTTCTTTCTCACACATTCTTTCCTCCCGTCATTCACAGTTTGCATCCCTCCGTCTCATCCCTCTCTTCTCATTAGTGTAATAACCAATTAACTCCGGTTCTTGGTTACTTACATTTTTGTATATATTTCCTCATTAATTCGTTTCCTGTTGAAAGCGCATTGCACTGTGATTGGCAGCTCACGCTAATTGCTCAGACTGTGAGTGTACAAGATAGGCTCTCTCTCTCTCTCTCTCTCTCTCTCTCTCTCTCTCTCTCTCTCACACGCACACACACACACACACACAAACACACACACAGGCACACACACAGGCACACACATACAAAGGGATCAGTGTGATGGTTTTAATTAGATTTAGCCTATCAGCCTCCAACTCAGAGAGGGAAAGAAGGCAGATTACTGCTGCTCTCTATAATGGCCTTCCAACACTTTATCTGAGGTTATGGTGGAAGGAGACGACTTCAAGGTCACTAGCATCATTGAGGGGAAGAGATGTGTGGGAGAAGGTTTTAAAAAACAAACAAACAAGAGATTCCAAAATCACATGTAGAATACCCTCGGGAAAGTCACATTGGTACAAATGAAAGGGCATTGATTTTTTCTTCTTCGAAAAAGCCAATCACATATCAAAATATGTTGCTGGATTTCCACATATTCATGAATCCACCATATTGAAAACCAACAGAGCTCCCTGGTTGTCCATAACCATTAGTAAGTAGATTTGTTAACACTTTGGAAAATTCTGAACAGCTGACCTGGAGCTGTATAAGCTATATGAATAGTTAAACAACTCCCCAATCAGTTAAACAAACCTTTCTGTGTACATGACTGATTACAGGCTGATTACAGCCACAATTCAGCTTCACAATTGTTTTTCAAAAGATTGATTGGACAGAATCCACAAGACACACAAACCAAACACACATACAGACACTCACAAACTGAAACACACACCCACAGGCAGAACATGTCAGAGCCTTTTTGTTATAATATCCAGACTGATCTCCATGAACACTTATAGCTCATGGTTTATTCTTACCCTTATACCCTTACCTGATCCATAATTCATCACCTAATAGCATTTGACAAGCATTATTTGAGTAAGCTGTGTTGTACCTTTCAGCATATAGCTAAGATGAAAAAGCCTTAACCATTTACCAGCGAATGTAATTTTAGCTCTTTGTTCTATTCTACCAATAATCTATACTTTACATTTTTGCTGCCCATTTTTTAAAGTCAGTCCAAACTGTTATATATTTCTTGTGTATTTCCTCCACTGCTCCAGGCAGCCATTTGTTTTCTTTCATTTCCGTTACCTCACAACAATAATTTAAACAAAAACTATTGCAGTCATGATGTTCACTGTGATGGATTAAGGCTGAACGTGATTTATTTTTTACTATTTTAGGTTTAAAAAAACGTGGTTACCCTAAATGAAAATGATCTGTTGAGTTCCACACAGTGAGGTATACAGATATTAAATTTGGGGGAATAAAGGGCACTGGTATTGAATTAGTTCTCGGTATTGGGAGAGACCCTGAGTTTTAGCGTATCCTAATCAATATCGGGAGATACATAGGGAGTTTGGTAAAGAGAATGGGGTAAGAATTAAAAAATAAACACAGGTCTTTTAATGTATGGCTGTGGTCTGACGATAAAACACTATATCTATCTAACTTCAACTTACAAAACAAGTGGCTGGCCCTTTCTCCTCCCACTTACTCTGTCCCTTACTCTTCCGCCCTGGAACTCGACCTAAAAATGAACACCCCATAATAAACTAATCTCCCTCAAAATAAAGCCTTTTTACCATCTGACTCTATTACAATAATTATTCTGCTATGTGTTTTATTATAGAACATGCTGATGTGTGTGGTTGGGTATTAGTGCACGCTGTTTACAGAATGTGTGTATACGTGCGTGTGTGTGTGTGTGTGCGTGCGTGTGTGTGCAGGCATGTGTGTTTATGTATGTTTTGTGGGTTGTGAGCACCACAGAGGCTTTCCCTGTGTGGCTGTAAAAAGCACGCAGCGAGAAAAAACGCTGAGTTTTTGATGCTAATGTGAAGTGTCATATCTTCCCTCGCAGTGTGTGCATATTTGTTGTGTGTGTGTGTGTGTGTGTGTGTGTGTGTGTGTGTGTGTGTGTGTGTGTGTGTGTGTGTGTGTGTGTGTGGGTGGGTGGGTGTATACAGTATGTGTGCACCGAGAACTTATGCAATTACAGTTCCTTTTTGCATTACCACACTGACTAAAATGCTGATGGACGTACAGCCCTAAGCTGACACAAGCAATCACTCTGCGACCGTGTGTGTTTATGTGCGTGTGTGAAACATGTAAAAACACACTAATTCTTAATGTTTTGTGACTGAGAGTGCTATGTTGTAGGCAAAAGTTGGAGTACACAGTACAGTACACACACATGCGTGCACGCACACACACTGTCTAAGAATAGTCAGTTCACACAGCGGTACTGAAGCTCAGAAGGCCAGTTACTGTGAAAGGATTTTCATTAGTTGAGTTCTGAAGGCAGAGCTGATCTGTACAGCAGGTCCTTTTCTACTCCTCCAACCTGAGAGCCGAGAGAGAGATACAGTCTCTCGCCCTGGGACATTAATCGGCTCATTAATGTTCTTTCTTCTAAACTGCTAGAATTAAAGTTTCCTCCTCCATTTACATTCTACTATTGCTGCTACACCCATTACTTCTAAAGGAATCACTACTTAAACTGATGCTATTATCACAGTAACGATGTACTATATGGCCTTCAATACTGTTGCTAATACTCTTTATATATTTCTACTAGTCCTACTGGTATTATTACTACTGCAATACCAAAACTGTTATCAAACTACTTGCTCACAGTACTACTGTACAGTCTTCATATCATAGAGAAGTGATTGTAGTATTAGGAATCTTTTTACAGTTTTCAACTGTATTACATGGTCTGGCATGGTCAAATTATATCCTTGACCTTGGAAATAGAAGTTTGACCAAAAAAACATGAACTACTGAAAACAAAAGGTCCATTTATTATCTTTTCCAAAAGCTTATAATTTTATCAAATGAACAAACTCAATCCACTTCACACATGAAGACTGTGTGAATTGGCTGAAAGCTGCAAAAATAATTTGTCAAATTAGAAGTCTTGCCTAAAAGGGAATAAGAAATACCTAATAACTTATATCTATCTTGGAGGTCATTATGTGTCAAAATGGGAAACAATATAGTTAATGCTTAGTTAAAGTGACCATGGTCATGAAGGCTGGGTCATGACCGAAAGAACGAGATCCAGGGTACAAGCGGCCAAAATGGGTTTCCTAGGAGGGTGGCTGGCGTCTCCCTTAGAGATAGGGGGAGAAGCTCAGTCATCCTTGAGGAGCTCGGAGTAGAGCCGCTGCTCCTTCGCGTCGAAAGGAGCCAGTTGAGGTGGTTCGGGCATTGGTAAGGATGCCTCCTGGGCGCCCTCCTAGGAGGTGTTCCAGGCACGTCCAGCTGGGAGGAGGTCGGGGAAGACCAGGACTAGGGGAGAGATTATATCTCAACTGGCCTGGGAACGCCTCGGGATCCCCCAGTCGGAGCTGGTTGATGTGGCTCGGGAAAGGGAAGTTTGGGCTCCCCTACTGGAGCTGCTGCCCCCGCGACCCGATACCGGATATATATAGCGGCTGAAGATGGATGGATGGATGGATAGTTAAAGTGTCCACTGATTGCAGGAGCTGTGTGTGACATGGAGGCCTTTGCATAATGTTATCTTTTTACATATAATCAAATAGTATAAAAATACCATGGTAGACATAGAAACACACATTTGAGTTTCCACATGCAATATATACTTTTCTTTATTTTGTTAGTTATCATAACTTGTATTACTGTCTCGTCAAGAGAGGTGATCAAACATTTATCAACAGTGCATCTTGAAAGCAGTCTTTGCTATGACACTATCAGCATGTGCTAATAGTGTCTGCAGTAGACATTTGCCTTTATTAGAGAGAGGCACTTTGGGATTCAAAGCCCTGGTCTCAGTTGCTAAGCATTGAGACATTTCTCTTCATCTATCCATATGCTGTCTGCACACTACATCTGCTACATCCTCCAATCTATCTGCGGCTTCGTTTTAACTTTCTCCTCCCCCTGGTTATCCTTTCTTCCAAATTATGTTTCATTTGCTATACTTAATTCAACTCTCTCTTTCTCTCTCTCTCTCTCTTTATCAATCCTTTTCTCTATCTCTTCTCTCCCTCCTCCTCTTTCTCTCTTTTTTTCTCCTTCCTCTCTCTCTCTGCAGCCATCGGTGTCCAGATGACTCTGGATGTGATAGAGTCCAAATTCTGGGCCATTGCAGCACAGGTAAGTACATACAGGCTCAATGTGATGCACTTGTTCTCCTCTATAACGGTTCTTGCTCATTTTTGTGATTTTCTCCAATAGTTAAATAACAAGTATGATGAAAGATCTTAATCCTGTGGACATTTCACTAAATGAATCCTTTATATTTTAGATCTGAGAATTTTTTATTTTTTTTGTTTTTTATTTTTTTTATTTTATTAATTCAGGACAATGCACATTGACGAACATGCACAACAGTACACGTAAATGTGCCAAATTGTAGCCCAAGGGCTAATTTCCATCTGCAGTCCAATAGGCAGAGTTCCAGTAAAAAAAGGCATAGGATAGTAGCATTTAGTATATAAAAACAAGAAGAAACAAAAAAAGAAAAAAAGAAAAGAAAAAACAGGACAATTCATTAG